>NC_056732.1:1362648885-1362786385 GCF_019279795.1 Protopterus annectens | reverse complement strand
GAAGCCACTGACACTTTCTCATGTGGAGTTTGGCCAGTGGGAGAGTAGGAATGGTGGAGCCTATGAAAGTCAGAGCTCTGAGAAATTCCCTGGCTGTAGAAGAAGGGACTGAATGAAGGCAATGCCAGTTAAGGCTGTGGGAGGAGGCAGGGATGCCGGTATTGGAACAGTCTGGATTCTTCATCCCAGAAACACATGATGCTGTGAAGGAATTAGGAAGGACTTTTAGAAATTTTTAGTGAACCCCAGGCTTTGCAGGAGAAAAATGGCAAAGTGAAGATGCTGCAGAAGAATAGCTGGAGAAGAGGCCTGAAAAAAAAAGACTGTCTAGGTAGGGAAAGACCTGTAAAAGCAATCACAGAAGAAGACATTTAGTGAATACCCTTGGGGCAGTAGAAAGGCCAAAGGGCAAAGCACACAACTAAAAATGCCAGGAAGCAACAGGGAAATGTAAAAACTTCCTTAAAAGGGGATGAAAAGGATATGAAGATATGCATCCTTGAGGTCCAGAGCAACTAGAAAAGCTTCAGGAAGCAGCAGAATTATAGCCTGAAGAATCAACATCCAAAAGGAAGGGACCTTCAGAAAAGTGCTTAGGTGACAGAGATCCAGATGGGTCTCCAAGTACCCTCTTTCCTGGTGACAAAGAACATTCTGGAATAAAACCTCTTCTCCTTTTGAGAAACTGGAACTTCCTGAATAGTTCAGAAACCCTGAAGTACCTCTGGAAAAAAGGCTAATTGTTCCTGAGGCAGCTGAGGAATGCCCATGAAAGGGGGAAGACATTTCCAGACAATGTAGTACCCTTGACAAATGTTGAGTAATCTTTAACCAAACAGGAAGGGACATGGAAATATGAAGAGAAAGAGGAATGTGGCTGTGAAGACAGGATAATCAGCACCTGGTTTGTCAGAAAAGAGAGATTTTTGAGCTGAAGGAGTCTGGGTAGCCTTAGCAGGGGGAGCCCATCTACCACATTTCTTATATACAAGACTGCCTATGAACAAAGGCCGGCTTATTAGAGTAATTCCTTTGGAATTTAGGTACAGGACAAACAAATATATGCTTTATATCTTGTAAAGCCTTATCATTTTCCTGTAGGGACTTAAACAAATCTGCAGCAACAGCATCAAAAAATGCTCATTATACAGAGAAGCATACTTCAACTTAGCCTTAATATCATCAGGCAAAGGTTGAAGCCGAAGCCAGAAATATCTCCTCAGCACAGAACCAAAAGCAGAAGCCACAGAAGAAGCTTCTGCTGAATCACAATTGCATTTTATAGAATGGCAAGCCACCTGAGAAGTCTCTAACAAGAAGAGAGCAGATGTCGTCCCCTCAGAGTCAGAAAGGTCAGAAATAACCTGACAAACCTGAGACAGAAGAGCCAAAATACATCTTGTGATATGGGTCTGACAACTGAAAGCCCTAAAAGCAAGGGTAGCCGAGGTGTACACCTTCTTACCCAGCCTTTCCATAGTTCTGTTGTCTTTATCAGAAGGAAACAACTTTGTAAAAGGCAGTAACTTTGATGGCTTGTCAGATGCTGCAGACACCATAGAAGGGTCAGCAGAAGGGGACATATAAAGGAACTGGCAATCATCAAGCAACTTATAAATCCTATCAGTTTTTTTTGGGCACGGGGTGAGCTGAGAATCTTTAGTCTGAGATGCAGTAGAAAAGGACAAGGGAAGTCCAAAAGACAAGGCATCCAGAACAGGAGGAACAGCAGAAGGTTTAAGAGAGTCCATTTGCAGAAGCCCGCAATACCTTTTCTAAACCTCAGACACCTAGGCACAAACCCATTTGAAAAATTCCATCATTGTGGAAATTGCATCCCCAAAGGAAATCTCCTCAAAAGGAGTCAGGACTAGTGGGACTCCTCTTCTTCAGAACCTCAGTCTAAAGGAGAAGGAATTTGGAAAGAATAGGCAAGGGATGCCTCACTCAAATCCTTCTCCTCCTCCTCTGAGGAATCTTGTTCCCTAGACCTCTTAGGAGGAGTAGAAGACCAAGGGGGAGCTGGAACAGAAAATCCTTGAGGAGGCTTCAAAGCCATAAGGACATTAAACAAACCTTGAGTGAAATTTTGCCATTCACTCTGAGGATCCTTAGGTGCAGGGTAAACATGTTTAGTTTTGTTTCTTTTTAAAGGGACATGGGCCTTGTAAAACTTTGAAGGCTTAGACTCTGTACGACACTCTATAATGGCAATTGGCACCTCCTCCATAACCAAAATCTGAGGAACATTCCTAGGCCCTTCAGTAATACTCTACTGCTGTTCTCCCTGACCATCCAAAGTGGATGTCTGCAAGGCCTCCAGGGACGTGCATGAAGCCGGATGCCGGCCTCTGGAGTTATTGTGTAGAAGAACCCCAAAAAGTTGCCGGGCAGTCTTCTGGGCTTTCACTAGCCTCGAGAGGGGATGTCTAGCAGAGGCAGCACAGCTGAAGAATCTCACCTAGCTTTCTTGGCCACTTTCACAGATGGCTGACCCTCAGAGCAGGAAGCTCCTTCCATTGAGTCTTTTGCAAAAAGCTTAAAACATTGGTTTTCTAAATATATAGCTGAAGAGGAAAGCGGACTACATAGAGACCTAGGGAGGAAAGCTTGGCAAACAAAGCAGGACATATGGTCATGGGAAGCACCTAGACAAAATAAACATGGTCTGTGATGGTCTTTATGGGGAATCTGTCTCCTGCACTGGCATTTACCCTTTCTGGATGACATGAACTCCACAAGAAACAAAACAAAGGAAAAAAAGATGAGTAAAACCCCAACAAGCCACTCATCTGGAAGTCAGCTCGGTAAACCAACAAAAGAAACAAGCGTGCAGACCGATGATCGAAAACAGCGCTCAGACTGGCAGCAAAAACAGATCTGAGGATGCTAAGTCACTTATGCCTTACACTGTGCGCGGGGAGCATACATATGATGTATGGCAATCTCTTAGCAACCCTAAAGGCTTTGGTATACTGGCTGGATATCGGGCTGCCCTTGGCAGGGTATCCCTATTGTAAGGAATACTGCAACAGTGAAATGGAAGGACATCACATATGCTCCTCTACATTAAGAAGCATTATACCACAGATCTTGAGTATACTAAAGCCAGAGTTCTGGGAAGTACCCAGTGCCCTCCCTTCTTAGTCTTTGAAAGGCCGTTTTAACTAGACTAGAAGGACATTATGGTTTGTTTCCAGAGGTATGGGAATGTAGTTTACACTAAAACTGTGTGTGGGAGTGGGGTGATGCATCAAAAAAAAAAAGAATAAAAAAAAACATGTAAACTGTAAAACATAAAAAAGGGAGAACATAACAGGATTTTAAGAGGATTTTTAGGTATCTCAAGGAAATTAGTACAGTCTAGCATACCAACATCACTCTGAAAAAAATGTATTAGTAAAAAGTGACACAATGTAACAAATGAAAGGACAGTACAGAGAAAACATTTCACTAAAAGAAATGTGAATAGCATGCCTCCTCAACAGGCTGCGCCGTCAAAAAATTAACCAATTGTAATGAACAAGTCAGATACAAGGCATTCTTATGAGGATGGGGGGGGTAAAGTTGTTTGTTGGACAAGTTCTGAGGCTTACTTGACAAACAGAAAAAAAAGTCAGTCTTGGCATGTTATATAACATGCATCCCTATAAAAATATAGCTCTACATACACATTTCCACTTTCTTGGAAAAAACAGTAAATATTTTTCTCAAATGAGCCCTGATCTCCATACCACATGGTACAGACACAAACTCAGCTACACAGCATTTTTCTTGGCGATGTGTAGGTCCAGCTTGATTACGATAATTTTCACCACAGTTGTTAATGTTTCAAATCACTCAAATAACTGGCTCTAAATTTCCTTCCTTCTGTCACTAACATTCTGGCTTTTTCTACAGCAAATAGACATCTGTAAATACTTTCCCGCCTTCACATTTGAAATTGGAGTAGGATTCCAACAAACTAAGCATAACGTTTTTTTCCTTCAGCCATGAAAGAAACTGCATATGGTTTTGTATCGTCTCTCACACCATGAAACCACACTTCAAAATCTGGTGGCCAGATGTACAACCACCAACTGAAACTATGACAGTCTAATTATATTTGGAATTACTGGAAAAAGTTCTTTAGCAGTCAAGCACATATGAACTACTTCTTCATCCGAAATCCCTGGAGTCAGGAAGACTAGGAATCATGCCCAGAGAGCTCAGAGTTTACTAATAATAACAATTTTCCCCTCACTTGAAACCTACGAGTTGTACTAAAGGGGGATGGGGTAGTAAGGACTGCTCTACATATTTCCTTATGAAGAGTACTTTGTCGTGACGCAAGCTGTGCAGAGTACCTCATTTGCTGCCAAAATGGAAGAAAATATATAAAATGTACTTGGAAGCGATGCAAGCAATCTGTTTCAGCTCCTATAAGTTCTGCTATAGCGGGATTTTTTTTTTCAATGTGCACTTTTCTCTGTGAAGATTAATAGTCAGACCCTTTACTGCTTCACACACTAATATTACAAATTCAAATCAACATAATGTTGAAACAGCACATGCTAGCAGCAAACAGGGCAAAATGTGAAAACTCCAGGTAAAAAAAAAACTAATAGCCCATATAAATTGGACATGGCCAGCCTACAGGTGAAGGAAAGCTCTTACCTGCAGTGCCAATGAGTGGTTGACTGAATGACCAGGCTGACAGAAGTGGTAAGAAAATGGGGCCGTCAGTGGCCGATCTCACATCCTTAGATGTAGTATCAGGACTTCTGAAATGTCTAGCAGCCCCCAGTTAAGGTGAGGGTTGCTGACATATATTAACATGCTGGGGGAAGGGGGGGGTTACTAAGAGATATCCACAATGAGGCATGACCTCGAAAGCATGCGCGCATTCCCACACAAATGTTACTGCACATAAACACCTGGGGGAGGGGGTCCTAATTATGAGGTAAAGAAAACAAAAAGTAGTTTGATGGAAATCTAAATCACGTCAAGAGCTCTCGCCACAAATGTATGCTGTTGACAGAGAAGGTTCCAAAGATGCCACAAGTCAGAGAAGGGGTTCCATTACTGATGCAAGCATCAATGAATGTAGGCTCTTGGTGTGACAGCCAGATGGAGAGATGCTTAAGACAAGCACTATCTGCTGAAATGAGAGGCAAAATCTGTGTGAATGGCTGCCTATACTATGGACTTGAATATATTTACACTTTGGTAGAAGCTCAATACAAAAGTATGGAAGCACCCTGCACAGCCAGGGAAAGGTACAGAAAGACAATGGTTTACTTACTAATTCAATAAAATTTCTTAACTGGGATACAACACTGATTCATGAAGACGTACTCAGGTTAAGCCCCAGATGGAGGGGTGACAATGATTAAAACATGTAAAGAAAGTACCATTTTGGTTCAGTTACAGTTCTCCAATTGTTATGCTGCAACTACTGATACAAACTCACTTTTTAGTCTTGGACTCTTAAATAAAGCATACTGGCTTATGTCAAATAAGAAAAGTGCATATATATATATATATATATATATATATATATATATATATATATATATATATATATATATTTTTTTTTTGTGTGTGTGTGTGTGTGTCTGTGTCTGTGTCTGTGTGTGTGTGTGTGTGTGTGTGTGTGTGTGTGTGTGTGTGTGCGTGTGTGTGTGTGTGTGTGTGTGTGTGTGTGTGTGTGTGGTACATATTTGTTTACTTGTTGTCGACAGAGTCATAGCCCCACTAGGTCAATGGCTTCCTTTCATCGGAAATTTAGCCAGCATTCCATTGAACTTCCCCTGCTCTTTTCAGTATGTACCATGAGATCTTTTACATTCACCTGAGCTACCACCAACTCTGGCAGATGGAGACTCGGTTTAGCATCTCATCCAAAGAATGGGACACTCATGAGTGCAACACCCCCCCACATGCTGCTCTGCAGTGTTAGTAATGGAAAATTAATCCAAGCACCCAGGGGCGGCCCGTGCTATTGGACTGCCGGACTGCAGCCCCCTCAAAACAAAAAACTAAAAATAAAAATAAAAAATAGAAAAAAAAAACTTTTAAAAATTCGCGGACTTCGCGCATGCGCAGTAGTCCAGACTACTGGTCTACTGTATGCGCATGCTCAAGGCAGTCCAGCAGTCCTGATAGGGAAACGTGAGTAGACGTCTGTGCACTTTTAAAGTGCACAGACTCGCTGGGATAATGCTTCGAGGCCGGACTGCAACACCAGCAGTCGGGAATTGCTTGCTGTCTCGTCGGGAAGGGGTTTGGATTTAATCTTGCGAGTCGCGGGTCTTTGGAGTATTGCGCGGGAAGGAGTTTGGATCTAGCAGTATTTGGATGTACGTTGGTTATTATGGAGAACGGACAGGTAAGTGTGTTTGAATGTATGGTGCTTGCTTTTGCACTGTTTGAATATATGATGTGTGCTTGCTGTTGTACTTAGTTGAAGGTGTGTGTGTGTGTGTGTGTGTGTGAAAATGCCCCAGGTGCACATGGTGGTGTGGTAGGGAATACCTCAGGCTTGAACCCTGTATCCTGTATGCAGGTGTTAAAGACTTGAGTTCCCTACCCACCACCATTTGTAAAAAAATTGCAGATTTTTGCCTCATATTTGATCTGATCTGTTCCTCATAATATCTGTGATTTGTAAATGTTGCAATGCTTGATATGTGATGGTGAAGTAGTAGCATTGTTGCCTCACAGCTGCAGGTTCTCAGGTTTGATTCTTGGCTGGGGTTCCTTCTTTGTGGGGTCTGTTATCTTCTCCCTGTGTTTGTGTGGGTTTGCTTTTATTTGATGGTGCACTGGTAGCATTGTTGCCTCACAGCTGCAGGTTCTCAGGTTTGATTCTTGGCTGGGGTTCATTCTTTGTGGGGTCTGTTATCTTCTCCCTGTGTTTGTGTGGGTTTGCTTTTATTTGATGGTGCACTGGTAGCATTGTTGCCGCACAGCTGCAGGTTCTCAAGTTTGATTCTTGGCTGGGGTTCCTTCTTTGTGGGGTCTGTATCTTCTCCCTGTGTTTGTGTGGGTTTGCTTTTGTGTCCTCCCATGTTACAAAGACATGTCTGCATTATTTCTTCCTGGGCCTCTGCTGAAAATTGTTTTTTTGTTCCAAGTCAGACTGTCCTGATTAACAAATGTTAAATAAAATTGACAGGCATTTGAATTTCAGACTTCAGGTTTCTGAATGTTTAATTTCTTACATATTTGATGGTGCAGTGGCAGTATTGTTGCCTCAGAGTCACAGCTATAGGATTTGTGGTTTGATTCTTGGCTGGGGTGCCTTCTTTGTGGAGTCTGCATCTTATCTCTGTGTTTGTGTGGATTTGTTCTGGTGTCCTGCCATTTTACAAAGACGTGTCTACAGTATTTCTCCCTGGGCCTCTGCTGAAAATTGTTTTTGTTTCATCAGAAGTAAAATTGACAGGCATTTGAATTTCAGACTTCATAGTCTTCAGAAAATACATAGCAAAACAACTTTTTATTCTAGCAATAAATATATAGTAACACAACCTTTTATTATAGCAATTTTTTAAGTTTATAAGATGACTATTTGAAAATTTTTCCTTATTTTTGGGACTGTAATACCCTGTTAGTGGCTTTGTCCAGGTTTTTTGTGCTAAGGTTGACAGCTATGGCAAGAACTGAATTCACTGAATATGTTTGAGGGCTGTATTCCCTCATTACTGGGTTTGTCCAGGTGTTTTGTGCTAAGAGGTTGACAGCTATGGTGAGAACCGAATTCATTAAATGATAGCCATTTAAGTTTCAGTCTTCCTCTCGTTCACAAAACAGCTGATTTGGCGTAGTGGTATGTTGCTCTTGACTGTTTTGCACAAGGACCTTGTCTGTAAAATGTACGGTGGTAACGCAGCATTTTTCTTTCACAAAGCAGGTGATTGGCATAGTGGTATGTTGTTCTGACTCTTTCTTGCACAGGGACTTTGGCAGTAAAATGTATGGTGGTAACACAGCATTTTATTCTAGCAGCTTTCCAAGATTATACAAGCAATGTTTAATGTGTCCTTGGTTTTTGCCCTTTTGACCCACCCCAATAAATTTGGCTTTTTCCAGACTTCTTGTGCTGCAAAGTTGAGATGCAGTTGAGTACTGAGTAGATTTTACAAGGAGCTGAGAGCTGCAGGGGAAGAGAAGTTTAGTGCTAATAGCACAACAGGCTGTATACTTGCTTTTGATGCAGAAGGTTGTTGGTTCTACTCCCATAAGGGGTGAATGCTGCCATACTGAAAGTTAAGATACTAATTATGAGCCTGTTATCAGTTTGCCATCCATTTCCTATTGCAATATTACTAGCTTATTTTTAATGTAATTTAGGCAATTTATTCCTCAGGGGCATCAGACACTTTATTGTTCGATGAAATATAAAGGTGACTGCTAGCAGCAACCTCTTCATTACAGATTTATTTAACGTGGAATTATTTAGATGACTTTTTTACTACTTCAGAAATTGTGCATATTTACTGATAATGGTGGACTGTAGAATTGTGCATATTTACTGATAATAGTGGACTGTAGAAGTTTGAGTAGACTTTTATGATGGAAATGTTCTGAATTGGGCAGTTTTGTTTCATTGTTTACTGGAAAAATGTTCAAAGCAATAGGAAGGTGTATCAAAGAGCAAATGTATGTTTCATATGCAAGGGGCCTATGATTTGAAAACAGCCCAGAATTAATTTTTATCTGCCACAGGTAAAATGTATTTTCTTTGAATGTGGGTTTTAATGTTGTTTCAATGAATGTGAGTTTCAAGGGCAGAGAAATTTTAATGCCAAGTTTTTTTAGCAGATGTCTTAGTGTTTGTGCTGTAAAATGCAAAATAAAACTTTCAAATGAAGTTCAAATCATCATAGAAGTAAATCAGTATGCACATTAGTGTTTATGGTAAATGGAGTGAAATAGCAAAGTAATGAATCATTGGAATGGCTGCAGGGGGAGGCTCCATTCGACCATGGTTTTGTGAGGGGGAAGGGCGGCAAACTTAGACAGCCCCAGCTGAACTGTATCTCCCAACTGTCCAGATTTTCAAAGAATGAATGGGTTTTTTGCTTCTTATTTTTGGTTTGTTCCTCATAAAATGTGTGGTTTTCTGGCAAATCATTTAGGAATTAAGTCACTAAATAATGACACACTAGTTTCAGACATCATAACCTACAGAAAAATGCATGCTAAAGTAAGACCTGTACTATCAACTGTCCCAGTTTATACAAGAGCAATTTTAGTACTGTTTATATGTTCCCCCAATATATTTGGCCTTGTCCAGATTTATTACATTAACAGGTTGAGAGGTACATGCAAATTGCTTTACAGAATTAGGCATAGCCAAACCTCTCAACTGTCCCTGAATTTGGCTCAAAATGTTGCTCTTCCCCCAATAATCCCTCTGCAAAATAGCAGTTTTGGAAGAAAACATGGAGGGTTTACAATTAAGAAATAACTGTAATAATTAGAGTTATAGATTACTTTTATTTCAGAAATGCATGTAGACTCTTTTATGTTGTCAGCTACTCAAGTTAGCAGTACTAATATTAAAGTGTCCCTTCTTTGACAGGTTCCCAGCTGTATTGTGTGGCTATTTTATATTGTTGCATCACATTTTTGGTCCATTTTCATAAAATTGTGTTTTTGGCACATTAGTGGTAAATCATTAAAGACTGAAGTTAGAAAATAATGACAGGCATTTGAGTTTCAGATTTCATATCCTTCAGAAAATTCATACTAATGCAAGACCTACTATTCTATTATCTTTCTAAGTTTATAAGAACAATATTTAAAAATTGTCCTTATTTTTGGGCCTTTGTCCCACTTCTATGTATGGCTTTGCCCAGATTTCTTGCCCTGAGGGTGAGAGGTATGACAAATGTGTTAGTGCCAATCACTGTCAGCCAGAGACATTTCAAATTGTGACATACTTGTTGCACCCCACTCCCCCATGTAGTGACTCTAGATGTGTCCAAGCAAAGCAAGGAGCAGTTATGCAGTGTAAATGTGCAGCTTATCCCCCCATACAAGGTAGACACAAGTACTACAGTGGCTTTTCATCTGTTCTTGATTTTGCAGAATGGTCTGGTTTCTGTCATATTTTTGTACTGTTGATTTATGCTTATTACTCAAAGTGCCTGTTGCTCTGTGTTTTAAGTAGCAATGCTTTAATGACCATCAAGTAAGCTTGTCTGAGATCATAACGTGCAAGTAAGCTTTAATAAGCATACTGTTAAAGAATTGCCAACATTGAAGCCTTTCTGTTGTTGCCATGCGGAGAATACTTAACTAGATAATGTATAAACATTGGATATTGAAATGCATATGACAGTATTTGTAGTAAAGGACAGGATTACATTATTTTAAGAAGCTCATTACACTTGTTGGAGACTTCTAGTGATCTCTGAGGGCTTTACCAGTAAACTAAACAGAATGCCAATGATGTGTGGTCCATAACCTGTACAGTAATCCTTTAAGCAATGTATCTTGAGCTTGTTTCTTGTTTGCTTTTCATTTTTACTTTGATCGTGTTTTCCCCATGAAACAAGTAGATAGTTGTCAGGCAGCAGGTCTGTTTTGGATAAGAAACATTTTTACAAGTGGGGGCATCACAGAGATTGCTACTTTCAGCATGTTACTGGGTGCTTTAATAAAGCTGAATATAAATTATAATTAGAACTGCAGTGCAAGGAGAAGTGGTTTGAGTTGAGTGCTGCTTGTTTTTCTTATACTTGATTTTGACTGGCATTCCCGTAATGTATTTAAAAAGTAATTTACTTTTTCATGCCTCACAACATTTTTGTTTCCATCTAGATATTAAGTAAGCTGTCATGCAGCCAATGCATTTAAATATTTTTATTCTTTTACACTTCATTTGTTTTGATTGGACTCTCATAATGAGGATTTGGCACCCATGGCAGCATATTTAATTAAATTTAGTTTTTGTGGTTTTGTGCATAGCTCCTCCCCTTTCTAGTTGGCCGCACCTCTTCCTATTGACCCCACCCATTCAGCTATCCCCTGCAGCCCCCCTTTGATTTGAAGTCACCAGCCGCCACTGCAAGCACCTGGTCTCAGAATAGAACATACAGCCTTCTGATCTTCCAGCACCAAAGGTAAGAGTACTACTTGTTCAGCCACTGAGACAGACACATTCAGTTCAGTCCGTGGATAACAGAAGATCATTTGTGACTCAATGCAAGTTGTGAACAGTATATGGGTGGACAAAATTTGAGAACGTTTAATTCAGACAGCTGACGAACAGTGAAAAAGGTGTATGTGAAATGTATTGAAACCAAAGCAAAGTTTAAAAAAAAAAAAAAAAGTCCAAGTAAAGCAGTACTTGTAAAACAGTAATAACTCAAAAAGAAAACAAACACAACAACGTACCGATAAACACGTGCAAAGCTTTCAGGTAATCATCGAGGAAGGTTTTTTTTTTTTTACCTGAAAGCTTTGCACATTAAAAGTGTTTATCGGTACGTTGTATTCGTTTTCAGAACACACTTAAGCAGAAAGTTCAAAATGGACTAAACAAGATATGAAACATGACAAAAAAAAAAAAAAGAGGAGGTCAAGGAAAGGAAAACTTTAAATACAAAGTGGAAATACACAAGTAGTTCTAAATTTCACATAATGATTCTAACGTACAAGCGTACCTTCGGGGTTAGCTCTAATGTTCATGAATAAGATCAGAACGTCTTGTGTCTCTTTTTCATATAAACTTATTCCAGTAGTCACAGTGTCATTAGTTTATAACACTTAAAGATGTAGGCAGTGCCCTACCCACTCCCATGGAAAAGCAGCGACAGAGACACCTGTACGGATGATGAAAATGATATAAACAGCAAAAAAACAGGGAGACAGGTTTGTGTACAAACCTAAATTAAAGAATCATATGAGTAGGCCTGTAGGGCTGAGGTGCTTGAAGAAAACAACTTCAGACACACACACACACACAGACACACAAAGCTGCTCCAAGAAACTGTAACTCGGTGTCTAATGCAAGATGCAAGTTATGACTGAAAGATGGTTCTGAAGACAATTCACTGTGGAAGAAACAGAATTACTGTCAATTCTTTATCAATATACAGATTGCAGAGAAAGGAGTTTGTTCCCCAAAGACTAAAACAGTACCTGAAGACTCACAGAGAATGTACTAGGTTAAAAAAATATGAACAAAGCATGGTGCCGTCATAAGCTAAAATGCAGAGTGGGCAGAGAATAGGAGCTGTTTGTCAGCTATAAAATCAGCAGACTGTTCAACGGGCAAAAATGCAGTGACAAATCATGCAATATTCTCTCCCTATGGCATGCAACTTTCGTATGATGTTTTCAGATGTCAGATCAAAAAGCAAGAGGAGGTGCATGAACCTCAGTGATGATTAAGTGTCCAAAATGAGCAGCCAAAAAAGCAAGCAGCAGAAAGTCCTTGCAGGATATGAAACACTGGAAAAGCCATGGTCTTTGTAGCAACAAAAAGGCAATGACTCAGAATGACAGACCAAGGGATTTAGTAACTTGGTGGTTAACTTACAAACATCCATTAATTGTTATAACGCACTCAAACAAATACTTACAGTAGGAACTAAACTCATTTAGAACAATTACATAATGTTTCCCCTGTGATTCAGCAATGACATTTTTTAAGCAGAAATGCCAGGAATACAGTAAAGACAAGAATGTTTTAAATGCATATTTGAACTAACAATGCAGGCCCACTAGGGCCTTTTTAGAGGAATGGAAAATCTTACTTACAGTGATACTGCTACAGCACAGGTATAGCACAACTACAAAACCTTTACTTGTTTCATTTGCAGGATACATCCTACTGCTTATACAGCCATTGCTAGGAGATACTAAGTGGTTCCTAGACTGTCTCGTGGCCCAGTATTATCAGAACTGTTCCATAATGAGTGTAAATGATGCCATTATGGAACCTCACATACAGAAGTGCAGCCACTAACAGCATGTGGGACCCTGTGGAACTCTCCTTAGCCACAGGGGTCAGTTCTGTTCTCATCCAGACTTCCTCAGAGGGGACGTAGTCCCGTAACATACTCAACCTATAACCAAAGAAAACAAAACAAAATGAAATAAATAAAACAATAAAATGAAACTTCCAAAAACTAAGAACGTAACACTGGGTGGAAGAGACAGGATCCAGACAAAAAAATGCAGTGCTTTCATCCTTAACTAATTAGAACTTCTTTCTGAAGAAGTTCTAATTAAATAACAATGAAAGCACTGCATTTTTTGTCTGGATCCTCTGTCTTCCACCCAGTGTTGAGTTCTTAGGTTTTGGAACACTCAACCCTGTGTAACAGCACACAACTGTGGTCCTTGTCTAGAAAAAGCAACAAAAAGAAGTCATGTCTAGCCTTGTGATTTCTAACAGCTGGAGTTCATCAAAGAGTAATTATTACTGACAAGTATCCCATACCACTGTGCGCATCACTGCACACTGATGGTTTTCTAGGATACAACAGAATTTACTTCTGCTAATTCTGGCACCTTTGGTAAAGTGAAAAAATACTACATGTATCACTGGTTTTAGATAACACAGCATTCAGGTGAAACTTGTGTTGAAACAGCAACTGTCATCATTTCCTCTAAAACTCTGCAATGAAAGGCAATTATTTTCCACAACAGCCAAAAACGCTGTACAGGAAGCTGTACACATCTGGTAGAATTTCCTTTCTTTGTATCTTGACAGCATCAGTCAAAGCATTAAATGAAAGGCCCTGAAAATGCAGTTAAATGTACATCAAACACAGCAATGCACTGACAAACTGGTTTATACAGTAGCATGGACATTAACAGTAACTTCTTCTTGCAGCTTTTTCCTGGTTAGGGGTCGCCACAGCGGATCACCTGTCCGCTCATGATTGGCAGTGGAGTTTTAGTGTCAACTTACCAGTCCGGTGCCCAACCTTCCACAGAAGACACACACACAAGCACACAGACACAGACACACACACCTAGGGCCAATTTTAGAGTGTCCAATCCACCTACAGCATGTCTTTTGGGATGTGGGATAGACATTAACAGTAAATGGGGATAACATTTTACAACTGCAGTCAGAATCCTGTTTTTTAAAAGACAGACATACTGCACCCATCTTGGGATGTGAACTAATTCAATGGACAAAGTGTTACTTCACCCTACCATCATCTACCACCAAACAGAATTCATGCAAACCCTAAATGGCCTCAGAATACTCATTCCCTTCCTCCTACTTTAAACCGTTGTAGTCAAATTATAGTAGTCCTTCCCAGAAATGGAAATTAGCAGAAAACAAAAGCAGCTTATCTACCTTTCAACGTTGCCATCCGACTCAGAACTGTGTTGTATTACAGTCACTCCCTTTAATGGTGCCCTTGCCAAAACTTGAGAAAACAAAGGCTTTAACAGCTCAGTGACCACATAACTCAGTCATTATAAATTTCTCTCTCCAGTCTAACATGATTTTATGAACGTTCACAAACACATACACACTGTTAAGCTGTGCTGACCTTCACAATATGCACTCCAGCTCTTCTTGTTAGTACTTATGTCTGCAAATCAAGAATGAAGTATTTCAGACTTTCAAAGACTGCACAGGTACCCACTTGTTCATATAAGGCAGATATCAAGGTGTGAAAACACAGGCACATTTCTTGTACAGCATTCAAGTTTTCTTAACATTAGGACTGCTACGTTTTACTTGTTTAGTCTAGCATGGCCATGTCAAGCAACTCAACTCTCTCTTACCTGCAAACTGCACTTTAATATGAAAATTTCATGACAACTATCCATAAGCCTGGAAATACTTTTGTTAAGCAACTGCCAGTTTTTGGAAAGGAAGGATAACGGTTTTATCTACAGAGCTCTTCTACAACCAATCTCATCTCATAATTTACACACTAAATCTACCCTGTGCGAACATGTTTTCAAGTACAGGCATTATGGCCAAATGTAACTGCGCTTAAAACAAAATCTGTGGAACTGAGAGGCTGAAATGACATAACATTAGGCCCAGGTATAGAAACCATAACATTTACTGATTAACAAGTTCTTAAACTGGTGGAAACACCAGCACACAAGCACACAGACACAGACACACACACCTAGGGCCAATTTTAGAGTGTCCAATCCACCTACAGCATGTCTTTTGGGATGTGGGATAGACATTAACAGTAAATGGGGATAACATTTTACAACTGCAGTCAGAATCCTGTTTTTTAAAAGACAGACATACTGCACCCATCTTGGGATGTGAACTAATTCAATGGACAAAGTGTTACTTCACCCTACCATCATCTACCACCAAACAGAATTCATGCAAACCCTAAATGGCCTCAGAATACTCATTCCCTTCCTCCTACTTTAAACCGTTGTAGTCAAATTATAGTAGTCCTTCCCAGAAATGGAAATTAGCAGAAAACAAAAGCAGCTTATCTACCTTTCAACGTTGCCATCCGACTCAGAACTGTGTTGTATTACAGTCACTCCCTTTAATGGTGCCCTTGCCAAAAACCTTGAGAAAAACAAAGGCTTTAACAGCTCAGTGACCACATAACTCAGTCATTATAAATTTCTCTCTCCAGTCTAACATGATTTTATGAACGTTCACAAACACATACACACTGTTAAGCTGTGCTGACCTTCACAATATGCACTCCAGCTCTTCTTGTTAGTACTTATGTCTGCAAATCAAGAATGAAGTATTTCAGACTTTCAAAGACTGCACAGGTACCCACTTGTTCATATAAGGCAGATATCAAGGTGTGAAAACACAGGCACATTTCTTGTACAGCATTCAAGTTTTCTTAACATTAGGACTGCTACGTTTTAGCATAGCCATGTCAAGCAACTCAACTCAACTCTCTTACCTGCAAACTGCACTTTAATATGAAAATTTCGTGACAACTATCCATAAGCCTGGAAATACTTTTAAGCAACTGCCAGTTTTTGGAAAGGAAGGATAACGGTTTTATCTACAGAGCTCTTCTACAACCAATCTCATCTCATAATTTACATGCTAAATCTACCCTGTGCGAACATGTTTTCAAGTACAGGCATTATGGCCAAATGTAACTGCGCTTAAAACAAAATCTGTGGAACTGAGAGGCTGAAATGACATAACATTAGGCCCAGGTATAGAAACCATAACATTTGCTGATTAACAAGTTCTTAAACTGGCACAAAAGTATTAAAATAATTAATAAAATTCAGTGGCACTGAATACTGCTACACTAGCTTCCAGCCAGACTGGCTACAGTAAACTGAACTACAAACTTTTTTTTTTTTTTTTTACAAAAGAAAACTGCAGGAGTGGCAAACGAACAAAGCTGTACTGAGTAAGGCGGCAAAGATGTTAATTTTTTTCAGAAGAAAACAAAAATTCTAATTTTTTTTTTCAGGAAAAATTTAATATTTAAGATGTGCAAACCTGCAAATAAAAATGTGTATCTGGGTCAAATTTATTACAGCTTTGGAAGTGACTTGATTTCTGACTTGGTGTCAGAATTTTATAAGATTGCCATATACAAAATGGTAATGATCTTTCCCTGTAGATCAGAGAATGATGCAAATGAATAACCTACTTTTGAATTTTGCAAAGCAACAACTATTGAAGTCTGAACTGGAAGCCACAGGACACAGATTAAAGTGGGTGAAATTCTTGGAAACTAGTGATGAATTAACTGTGTTCTGAAGCTGTACAGTGCAAAAGTCTATCTGGGTGTGGCAAGTGTTGGTCATAACCCGAGACAGCAGAGCATTACTGCTATATGCCTTTATGGCCAATCATCTCTTGCATAAAGTGACAATGGTTGCAAATTTAAGCAGCAGTTCATTACAGCACACATCAAATGACTGACTTGAAATACAATTCTAGGTCAGTGTTTATGTACTTGCTCATTCAATTGACCGCAAGTAAACATCTGAGTTGCACAAAGTCCTACAATTTGTTGTAATTGATAATCACATATGTGTATGCAAATGTACGCAAATACTTTGTCCCTGTATGCCAGAGTAGTTATGGTGTAAAGAAGAACTGTTTGTAATAAATAGGAACACTATCATAGGAACCATGTTCTCAGAGCACAACCCTTGGTTTCCTTGTTTTGTGGACTGTTGAGTATGTACAAAAAATAATTTGGTTATGAATAAACTGGTCAGCATGTTAGTATTTTAATTATAAATAACATTTCAATTTAGCTTGTTTTGGAAGTACATGGGTGTGAAATGCTGTGAGATGGGCTACAACAGTGACTGTCTGGAATTTAGTGTAGATAAGCAAGGCTCAGTGTTTGATTCCCTCAGTAATTCATTTGTCTACTGTGCGACTAGCCAAGTCACATTACCAGACAGTGCTCCTGCACTGCTCCTTAAAAGGGGTTCTTGTATCCAGTGAGATGTCCCATGCAGTTAGCAAATGCTTTACACGTTGTCTTTTGAATCACTGCTCCCTTTACATAACCTCTAATTTTTGTATCACTACATGCTATTTGACTGTGAATCCCAGCACATCTTCTGTAGTTTAATGGGTTGTCAGATGCACTTTCAAAAAAAGTGAGTTTCAAGGGAACAGAAGTTTACTGTTGCTCATGCCAAGTCTGTTTTAATGTGAGTTTCTTGTTTTGTTTAGCAAATGTCTCTCTTTGGTGTAGAATATGAAGTAAAAGCTTGAAATTAAATCCATAACTCTGACCATTGTAAAAGTAAACAAGAATATATTATGCACACTGGCAGGTTTAAACAATGTTTTATAGTAATTAGAGACAGACAACCAAATAATGGGATATTGGTGTGGCAACTCCACAAAGAGACAACTGATCTTTTCCATGGCCCAACTTCACTATGCTCTCTGTCAAGAAAAATAAGAGGGCAAAAAATGTTGTAATATATGCCAAGCAGGTCATATGGAGTACAGTGGAAAATCTGAAAACAAGTGAGAAGAGACTTTCAGTTCCACCATAAAGCTGAAGCAGGAGGCCAAGGACAATTACTGAGTAGCAACTGCACACACATAACCAAAAGCAAGAAAGTCTTGAGAGGGTACTAGACTGGACTTTTTATTTCGCTCAGAGAATACTAGGCATCTCTAGCACTGCTATGACATATTCCAAATGCTGTAGAAGGTCTTCCTTTTCTTTGAGCCAGAATCAGTAGGCAGTCCCAGTAAGTTTGAATTATTTTATTTTCTTTTAGCGCGAAGTAAGAGCTCAAAGAACTCCAGAACTCTAAGGGCGTAGTGGCTTAAGAGAGATAAGCCAAAGGGCAATGCAGAGAAACGCAGATGAGAATTTCCAGCTGCAACTTATAGGATACTGAAGGTAAGCTAGCCTGATAGGCACATGAAGTTACTTCCTTCCTTGATCAAGTTGCCATCAGAGGTGTTGAACCCCAACAGCAACATTTTGAATGTCCATGTCCAGATTTTGAGTGTTGAGGGTAGATAAATCCGGTTTAACTGGGGTAGGAGCAAAGAATCAGGATTTAGTGAAGCTCTCTGCAAACATCTCTCTTCTACCACATTCAGAACAGGAGGTATAAGGCCTATGCTGTAGTAAAACAAAAATTCTCTTCTAAGCCCCTTCCTGGAATCAGAGAAATCTTCCCATTCCAAATGTCCTCTTCATGCAGAATGGCATTCTCTGAAAAGAAAACTTCAGGAGGGGTAAGGTTGAGGGAGCAGAATCATCATCCCATCAATCAGAATTATTATAAGGATACTAGTCTTCAGTGTCAACATGACTCAAGCCTAACATTGCTCAAAACTCAGAACCTCCGCTCACACTGAGTTTCTAAAGAGAACCGACGTCCGACTGTGGTTCTCTTCCACTCTAGGCTTCGCTGCTTTGTCCTTTTCGCTTTTTGGTTGAAGCGGCGCCGGCATCCCCACGGCATTTTTATAATTACAACGCTTCCCAAAACAACCACCTGGCACAGTCTACCTTCTCTTATAAGCGTTTAAGTTAATCTAAGCACAACAGCGTATCCAACAACGCCGTGCTCAGGCCCTAAACAAGGAATACACACAGTATATGGGTAATAAATGGAGGTATCTGTTTCCACAAAGAAATACAGTTATTCACTTTTTTCTGACATCCGTTAAACTGAGGCAGACCATGCGGCAAAAGACTGACTACCCCAATAGTTAGGACTGGAACATCAGAGGTAATGACAGACTCAGAAACAAAATTAATGCATGAATAAAGTGGGGAAGAATTTTAGTAACAAGAAGGAACCTTAATTTTTAAACAGTAAATCTGTAGGTGTCAACCATCAATGAAAGGAAATAAAGGATAACAGTGGAAATGCTGGGGTGTACCAGACTAAAGCAGAAGGGTGGGTAGGTATAAAATGAAAGGAAATATCCCTGACCTGGTCACCAGCAAAGCAGACAGTCGTCGAAACATGCATAAGGGAACCAAGGCTAGCTGTGTGGTATAAAGGGATAAAGCCCTAACTACAACTCAAGTGACACAAATTCAACTAGTGGCTCATGTGCATGTAGGAGCTGTCTGGTGATGATGTGAGTGCTGGTTTGCCCATCCTGGAGAGAGGCAAGATGTTCTGGCTCACCACATGAATGACATCTAGAAGGAGCACTAGTGGAGTTTTGTACCAATTTTGTTCATGCTACCACTGGGCATCTGCACTAAGTGGATAAGAGGAAACTAACTTGTGGAGGCACATCTCCCTTCAGGGAGTAATAATTACAGGTTCAAAGGATGCTTTCAGGAAGAGAGAGAGTAGACTCTCTCAGGACCAGCAAAAATGTCTCACTCCCTACTACCCATCATCAGGGATCGGAGGGTTGATGAGAGTTCCCAGACAGGAATGTGTGGGTTTGTAGGGCTCTTGCCTTCAGAATACCTGTCTCTAGCCTATTGGGAACAAAAGGACTAAGTGGGCAAGTGCAGAAAAGCCAAATGGCAAGGACCTGGTGGGAGATCAAAAAAATATATATGCATAAGGGAACCAGCTGGTAATGACAAACATGACATGTGCTATTCATAACCTCTGGAATATAGAAGACTACCAGTAGCACTAAAGACAAGCAGACATTATCCTACTAGGAAACAGTATCACATGGTCTACAAATGATACAGAACACGACAGCAGTGAAGGAATTATTTGGTGTATTAAAGGAACTGATGACAGTGAAGGAGCAGTGCAGTGTACCAAAAAGTACAGTTTTGTACCTACCATAAATGTAGATGTCCGATAGATATGCAACTGCAGTCCTGACATATGGGTTTGCCCTGCCTCAGGCAGCCCTTCGGTCAGCCGGATTCCAAAGTCTGGGTCAGACGTCGGCTGATGTCGCCTCCTCCCCGACGTCAGAGCGGCTGGAGTATAAAGGCATCCGCCGGCGCCATCTTCTTCAGTGTTTCTTGCCCCAGATGCCAGGTGCCCTCCAAGGAAGACTAAATTTTGTGAATGGATAAGCAAAAATTTCCAGACATGCACAACAGTAATAAACAGATACACCATAACAGATATCCCCAGCTAAAAAGGAGAGGGAGAATGGACCCAAGGAAAAAAGCAGAGGGGTAGGAGGGAGGGAAAACCTGACTGCAGTTGCATATCTATCGGACATCTACATTTATGGTAGGTACAAAACTGTACTATGTCCTTCAAGAATGCAACTGCAGTCCTGACATATGGGTTGAATACCATAGCCAAGCTGGGGGTGGTAGGATCTAAGAAAGGGATGGTGTAGTTAGAAGACCCTGCAGGACTGCAGAAGCAAAGCCTGCTCGGGATCTGGAGTATAAAGGCAGGTTGTAGTGTTTGGTAAATGTATGCATGGAGCTCCATGTAGCAGCCTCTAGAATGTCCTTTGTAGCCACTCCTCTTAGAAAGGCTGTGGATGTGGCTATAGCTCTGGTTGAGTGTGGTCTAATATTGGCTGGCGCACCCTTTCCATGGAAGGAGTAACAGAATCTGATGCAGTGTCCAATCCATTTTGAAATTGTTTGTTTGGAGACTGCCTTTCCTTGCACTCCGGCAGCATAGGCTACAAATAGTTGGTCAGACTTCCTGGTGGTCTTTGTTCTGTCCACGTAGTAGCGTAATTGTCTGTGTATGTCTAAAGTATGCAGCAGCCTTTCCCCCTTGTTTTGAGGATTGGGAAAGAAAGTAGGCAGGTGAATTGCTTGATTTAGACACCCTGGATATCACTTTTGGCATGAATGAAGGATTGGTCCTTAGAGAAACTCTGTCCTGATGGAAAATGAGAAATGGAGGTACTGCCATGAGGGCCTGTATCTCAGAGACTCTTCTTGCTGAGGTAACTGCCAACAGGAGGACCATTTTCCAGGAGAGAAATTGCATTTCTGTAGATGCTGCTGGTTCAAAAGGAGGAAGAGTTAATTTTTCCAAGATGTAGTTGAGGTCCCATGCAGGAACTGGAGGTTTTCTGGGAGGTTTGATATTCTTTATCCCTCTTAGAAACTGTCTTAGCAAGGGATGTGAAAACACAGGTGGGTCACAGTTGTAATTTGCTGAGATTGCTGAAGCGTGAATTGTAATGGAAGAATATGAGAGGCCACTATGAAACATTTCTGCCAAGTATTCTAATATGTGAGGTATGCTCATCACTGATGCATCCAGGCCCTTTTTGGCATTCCAGATGATGAATCTCTTCCACTTGGCCGAATAGGTTTTTCTGGTGAAGGTCTGCGTGCTTCCAGCAAGATTTCCTGAACCTTTTCGGAGAGGGGGACATGGGTCAAAGTCATGGAACCCTCCAGGCTGTCAGTTGTAATGTTTGCAGGTTTTGATGAACAGTCCTGAAATTGTGTTGAGTTAGGAGCAGAGGCCATTGGGGCAAGGGCCACGGTTTGGTGCGAGTTATGCTCAGTAGCAAGGGATACCAATGCTGCTTCGGCCAGTCTGGAGCTATCAATATTCCTTTTGGTTGCTCTGCTTTGATCTTCAGTAACACCTTGGTCAGTAATGGTAGAGGAGGGAATGCATAGATGTTTAGGGTATTCCAGCTGAAGGAGAGAGCATCTGTTCTCCAGGCTAGAGGATGGTGTGTCCTTGAGCAGAACCTGTCCAGGTGGTGATTGAGATGAGAAGCAAAGAGATCTATGTCCGGTCTTCCCCATGCAGTTGTTATTTTTGAGAAAATGTGTGGATGCAGCATCCATTCGTGTGGATCCACAAAATTTCTGCTCAACCTGTCCGCCAGAACATTGTCCTTGCCCGGAACAAACTGGGATTGTAAATGGATGTTCAGTTTCAGGGACTTTTCCCAAGAGTCATTGTTAGTCTGCAGAGGGGATACGAGTGAGTGCCTCCTTGTTTGTTTATATTCCACATGACAGTGGTGTTGTCTGTCCTTATTAGCAGATGGCCTTGTTGAAGAGATTTTCCAAAGGCTTCTATTGCATGTATCACTGCCAACATCTCTTTTTGATTTATGTGCAGAGGCATTTCCGTGGGAGTCCATTGACCTTGAATGCATCTGTCCTCCATATGTGCCCCCCATCCATGATCTGAGGCATCTGTTGTAATGGTTTGACTTGCTTGAACTTTGTTGAAAGGCATGCCTTGGTTTAAATGGCTTGCTTGAGCCCACCACAGAAACTCCCTTTGCAGGCATGGAATGAGTGGTATTACGTCTTCTAGGTTGTGGCTGTGTTGAGACCATAAGCTTTTTAGGTACCATTGTAGCTTTATCATGGTGTAGTCTTGCTAGAGGGATCAGAAGAATGCAAGATGCCATGAAACCCAGGGCCTGCAGGATCTTCCTTGCAGTCAGCTGGGTAAGTTTTGCCAGGCTTTTGAAGTAATCTGGTAAATGCTGTTGTTTCTCCTCTGTGAGGAAAGCCATTTGTGAGTGTGTGGCCAGTTTTGCTCCTAGAAAAATAATCTTTTGGGATGGCAATAGTCTTGATTTTTGAATGTTGACTGTGTATCCCAAAGCCTGTAGCAACTGAATGACATAGTCCAAGTTTTTTATCAAGGTTTGTTTGCTGTCTGCTTGTATGAGGCAGTCGTCCAGGTAAGGGTATATTTGAATCCCCTGGAGTCTGCAATGTGCAACTACTGATGCCAGGCATTTCGTGAATACTCTGGGCGCAGCAGATAAGCCAAACAGCAATGCTGAAAATTGATAATGCTCTGTTCCTGCAAGAAATCTGAGGTATCTTCTGCAGCTGTGTCTGATTGGGACATGCAGGTATGCCTCCTTGAGGTCCAGAGTAACCAGCCAAGACCCCTTGCCCAGCATGGGAAGGAGTTGCTGTAACGTCAGCATTTTGAATTTTGGCACAATGAGAAAGGTGTTTAGAATGGACAAGTCCAGTATAGGCCTCCATTGCTTTTCTTTTCTTGGAACAAGGAACAGTCTTGAATAGAATCCCTGGCCTTGTTCCTGAGGAGGAACCTTTTCTATAGATTTTATTTGTAACAGCTTTGAAACTTGTAAGAGAGCCTCTGCCCTTTGATTTTGTGGCAGGTTTGGCATGCCTTGTCTCGTTGGTAAGGTGTGGAAGTGGAACCTGTAACCTCTGTCTATTTTGTCCAGAATCCATTTGTCCTTGGTTAACATGTGCCAGTTCTTTGAGAATAAGGATAATTTTCCGCCTAGAAGTGCTTCTCTCTGAGCCTTGGTAGGCGGAGTGAAAGTCAAGTCATTGTGATTGTCCCTGTGGTGCAGGTGAACTCCCTGCGCCACTCCTCTGATTTGGTGGTTGCCATTGGCGGCCCCTGTAGGAGCCTCGGTATTACCCTCTACCTCGAGCACGCCTGTTTTTTCCCCTTTGAAACTTGTCTGAGTCTGGAAAGGACCAATTCTTTGAAGGCTAATTTCTGCTGAATCTGGGAGGCTGAACCTGGACGAAATCCTTGACGGTCTGTACTGATTTTGCCTTTTCCTCAATAGACTTCAACACATCCTGTGCATTAGCACCGAAAAGCTTCTGTTTTTCCAGAGGTGCATCCAGGAGCTTAACTTTAACATGGTCTGGCAGTGGCTGTTCTTTCAACCAAGCATGTCTACGTATAACAGCCCCTGTCATGGCTGCCCTACATGAAGCTTCCAATGCATCATAACCACACTGAAGAAAATGATTGCTAACCTGCTGAGTGTTATGAACCAAATCCTGCAATGCCTTTCTATCTATAGGCTCAGGAGAGGCTAACTTTTTCTGCAAATCATCCATTAAGTAATCCTGGTACTGAAACATATGAAAAAGGCAGTTGAGTGACCTCATGGCAAGGGTGGAAGAGGTATAAACTTTTTTGCCCCATCTCTCCAGGGACCTACCTTCCCTGTCTGCAGGCAGAGGGTTTTTGGCCGAGGAAGTAGCCACTCCCTTGGGGCCCTGTGAAATAGTTTCTAGATCCAGAGAGTGGGCCTTAAAGAGATGCTTATGGGTTTCAGGGACCCTGTAATATCTGTCAGGCTTGACAGGAGCAGGAGGGAGAGAATCAGGTGAAGCACTGGAGTCTGAGTATACATCAAGGACATCCAACACTGGAGGAATAGCTAAAGGTCTGTGTTGGGGTAGCTTAAGGAAGGTACGTAGCCTTTTCCTGGAGTCAGAAAATTCCTGACCCTGCCACTGAAAATGTTCTCTCATGGAGTGGAGAACTTCACCAAAAGAAATATCCTCTGGAGGGGAGGCAGAGGGGATTGAATCCTCAGCATCAGAGTCCTCATAGGCCTGGAAGGATTCTTCCTGGGTATCTGAGTGCTCTGAATCCCCAAAGGCTTCATCTGAAGAGAGGGTGTCTGTCTGCTCAGTTCTAGGCCTTTGATAAGAGAGAGATTAGATCTGCAGCAAGAGTCATGATCTGTCTATCAGTAGAGGGACCCTGAGTAGTAGATTTAGGATGGGCCTTGGCCTGGCTGGCAGCCTTAGCACGTGCAAAGGCCTTGATGGACATGGATACCAGAGGCCTAGCTGCTCCACGTGCAGGGGTAACCTTGTCCACAGGTATGGTGTCGGGTAAATCTAGAGCTTCGGTTTCTGGAGGAAAATCAACAACCGGCACCGTTGAAATCTCCGGGACTGAAGAACGCGTTAAAGCGGTGTCGTCGGCCTGGGGCGGTTGAATTACTGCTTCCGAAGGGACCGATGCACTCACGGAGGGCTTAGGCATGGTATCGGTGGACGACGCGGGCCGAGGATGTTGGTCCCGGTCCTTGCGTTTTTTGGTAGATTGTGCTGTCGGTTGTTCCGACGGCATGATGTAAGCAAAAGATTCGCCAAAAAAGTCTTCGGCAAATTCTGCCCGGCGCCTGAGTGTGCGCTTATTAAAGCAAGCACAGGCAGCACAGGCCGAGACGTCGTGGTCTGGGCCCAGGCAAGGGAGGCAGTAAGAATGGAAGTCCTTATGAGGTATTTGTTTACCACAAGACAAACAATTATTAACTTTTTCAATTTTTTCTGACATCGGCTGAGGCAAGAAAAAATGTTCCCCAACGGGGTACTTAGCTTTTAGATGACTTCGGTAACTGAAAACACAGGAGCTGACCGACCGGCACTTGCGAACTGCTTCTGCTTCGGGCACCACACGGCAAGAAAGACTGGAGAAGATGGCGTCGGCGGATGCCTTTATACTCCAGCCGCTCTGACGTCGGGGAGGAGGCGACATCAGCCGACGCCGGACCCAGACTTTGGAATCTGGCCGACCGAAGGGCTGCCTGAGGCAGGACAACCCATATGTCAGGACTGCAGTTGCATTCTTGAAGGACATCAGTAAATACATGGAAACAAGGACTGCACATGGAAACAAGGACTGCACATGGAAACAAGGACTATGAAAAGGAAGTACAAGGAAGAGAGACAGAAACTTATTACAGTTTAAACAGCATGGGGACTACATAGCAAAAAAACACATACAGGAGGATGGGAAGAGGAAACTACAAACCAGGCAGTAGCATGGGCTTATTAAATTAAGGCAACACAACAAAAAAGAAACAAAAATGACAAATTTTTAGATGCATTAGGGAATGCTAAAAAAAAAAAAAAAATAAAAAATAAAATGCATATATATATATCCATGATTGGGGTGAAAGACAATCACATGTATGAGGACAAGTGACCAGGAAGGAAAAGGAGGGGATGAATGAGAATGCAACTATGGAGGAGCTAGAGAAAACATTAGGGGGCGAGATTAATCTCCGGGTTCCAAAAGAACAGATAAATGCATTAGTTTGACAACTGGAAGAATGCATACTCACTCACTTGTGATTAAAGTGCTATAAAGTGACTTGAGGATGTCAGCAAGTCATGACTTGAATAAATGTGGCACCAGGAAGGAGATGAATAACTACTGACTAGCTAACCTCTCTGCTATCCAAGGAAAGTCAAGAGGAGAACATTATGAAGCAGGTTGGAGGAGTTAAGAGGAGAAATTTCACAGCAGATAAACAAGAACACGGACTTGCATAACTGTCATGCCAGCTTAGTCAGCTATACAAACTGGTTTAATGGAATGGAATTATGGGGGAGAGGGAACTTTAGAGGAGCACATTGTCTTCCAGCTGTACAGCATATCATGTATTTAGTTATAGAGGCCATGTGAGACACTGAAACCTAGCCTATTTGGACAATGTGAAAGACAGAAACGATAAGGGGGACAGGAAGGCATGGAGAACAGAGAAGGTACAGAGAGCTGGAAACACATGTACACAAGACAGGGCAAGGTCTGAATGAATGCATTAGCATCAGCAGGCTGGTACCACACAGATTAGGAGAAGAAATGTGGATGGGTGGGTCAGTTGCATGGGTAGAAAACAAGGAGAAAAGAGGGGTAAAGTAATATACTAAGAGATGCACACCAGCAAGGCGTGAAACCCAGGAAATACAAGCCCTCCTGAAGCACCCAAAGAAAGAGGAGAGGAGCAAGATAATGTACATAAAAAGGGAAGGGGAAAGAAAGAGTATCTATCTTGTCCTCAAGCAACCCAAGCAGTACAGGGGATGGAGGGATGGAAAAAGGACTACAAGTGACCACACACAACTATGCATCATTTTTGGTAAATAAGTTTCAAATACAACTGCACTACATTCTTCACGTGGGTCACTGCTGCAGTCATAACCAAAGGAAAGATTTCCACAGTTGGTCCTAACGGGCAGGGTGGTTGGCTTACTGCTATGCTAATTGAACCAAGCTCTACCCCAAAAAATTACATGAAACCTATAATGTATGAGAAATGTGTAAGCATGAGACCACAAAGTTTTAAGATGCACTAGGCATTAATCCTTTTAAGAAAGGCAGTGGTAGTTGCTACACCCCTTATAGGATAACTTTATTCTTCAAAGTCCTGCTATGATTTTGTAATAAACGATAACACATATACAGTATATTTAGAAATGTTTCATTTTGTAAGCTGCAGTTATTTTACTCCGCAAAAGAGATAAACAGCTATAGCTGGACTATATTTTTGGAAGCCTCTGTCCTGTCCTGGTAGCATTTCAAATATTTAAGTAATTGGTCTGCAGAATCCTTTCTGCATTGTTCTGAGGCTTAGGGAAAAACAGACAGCTGGACTTCTTGGTTCAGGGTCACTTCTGTAATGACCTTTGATATAAAAGCACAGTTAGTATCTGGGGGAACTTATTGCTCATCAGTCTCCACTTAAGCAATCTTCCAAACATTATAAATAACTTGTTGAGCTGGGTTGAAGTTGGAGGAGAGAGACAAGGTGAGTATTATGTTTTTCCTCACTTTCTAATGTTTCTCCAGATTAGTGACACCTTGCTAGCGTGTGTGCATAAATATAACATGAATATGCTTAAAAATACTGAATCTCCAAAATGCTGACATGCTTAATGTGAGCGTAATGTAAACATGCCTTCATGCACGCTCCAAGGAATATCCTCAGAGCATGCAAGTATTTAATGTCTTTTTTCAGGGGTGCACATTCCCCTGTGCCCACCTGCTAATGTATTCTATCCCAGATACCATGCAATCCCAGGGAATGCGCATATCCCCTAACCTTGCAGATTGTTGATCTTGCACCACCTGTCAACCTTCTTTTTTGTTGACCATATTGTATCAACAAAACAGAGGCTGATATTCAGCAAGTTCAACAATAGTAAGTGAACCACCACACGCACATACATATTAAGTAGCCTGAGAATGCAGGAGGCTTGCCTTGCATACATTTTTTGCTTGTTTTACAACAGTGACAGTATTGTTGTTCTGAGTTGTGACCTCCTAAGGCTTTAGATATGTTAGCTTTGTTGTTTGATTACATGAGATGTGATTTCTCACAGTAAATCCAAGCAGAGTTACCCTTTCTTTATAGAACATCAGTTACACCTCTTCACACATCAAATCCTGAAGATGTGAGGGTCTAATGACGTAACCACAGTGCAAAGTGCACTTTTCTGGGTGAGAGATATCAAGGGTGTTGAAAAGAGCTGGTTTAAATGGGAGGGTAATGTGACGACTGTGCCCTGGCCCAGAAATCAAGGAGCCTCTATCCTCACCACTAACACCAGGGAGGTCATCTCCTAGAAGAGGAAAGGATAACTAATACACACAGTAAAGTACAAGTTCCCTTAAGTGCACACAGAGATCACAGTCAGTCTGGGGCTGGCTGCTCCCTTGCTCACCAGGTCCCCAATGGCACAGCTACAGGGTCCAGGTCTCAGCCTAACTGGGCAAGCTAGAACCTCCAGCACCCCCTCTGTTTAACCAGTGCTGTGTCCCTGCCCAAGTAGCTGACACAACACACACACACTTTGAGATAAGTACTTATACAACTTCACAGACACTCCTGGGAAAGGCTGACAGATTCTCCGGTTATGCCCCTTTACCCAGACTATACGGTAGTAATTACTGCCACCACCCAGTTAATAATATCAGCTACTAAAAGGCTCTTAAAAGGGTGTCCAATTATTACTGTGCAATATTAATATCCAATGGTAATGTGACTATACAGTCTAAGGCTTATTGGAAGGGCTTAGACAATAAACTCTATAAATATATAATGTACTCTAAAGCATACTTCATCTCTACACAAACCAGCCACAGGTAGAAGGTTTTAAAAATATTTAATAATAAATAATTAAAACAAAAGACAAATCTACTACACCACAGAGATATCCAAGAGTTCACAGATCACCCAGAAACTTAAATAATATCATAGGAAAGATCTGATTATACAGAAAAATACTTAATCTAACTTTCTAATCTTTAGCTAATCTTAGAGAAAACACAGTGCTACAATCCTACTTACATACATAAAGAGCATAGGCAGTGCTGGTAAGTTAGATATCCAAGATCAAAAAGCTTCAGGTCTCTTGTGAGAAACAGTATTTAAACATTACTAACAAACATGTCTCTAAGGCCCTCCCAAAATTACATCATTTTTGACACTTAGGTTTTCCCAGTATTCACATTGCATCATCTTAACACCTGGTCTGAGTTCTCAGGCCACAAACTGCATTATTTAGCAATCTAACACCTGCACAAAAACTTACAATGATACAAGACATTTCACATGTATATGCTAACAGAAACTAAAGCAATAAAAGCACCTTCCACATCTAAATTCTAGTCATAAACTTTAGCATTAAAACAATGGGCATGAAATCTTCATCCAGCCACCCTTGGGCCAAATTCTAACATGAAAGGATACAACATGCATCACTGGACCAGTAGAGTGCAATGTTGTCACATATTTTGCAGTTCCACATTTCACAGTGTTTTCTTACATTTAAAAACACAAGCCTGTATTTTACATTTATTTATACAGTTGATATAATTAGATATCAAATTCTATTTGACTAGGCTGGCAGCCTTCACCCATCTCTCCCGTCATCACAGGTAAGATTAACCTTTGCAGTAAAAAATTAATTCTCAGGTAGGAGCTAGATTTTTCCTGGAGGTGGCCGGAGATTCAGGGTGTCCTTCAGTCACTGCTTGATTTGAGGTATGGATGCCAGTGGGGGTTTAGAGGTAAAGCAAGTACAGTAGGCTGACAGATGAACTAAAAAAAAAAACAAGTTGCACTGATAATGGAGACCCATGGGATAGCCACCTGGTCTGGGTGTTTGCTCTTCCTTTGGCATTAGAGGGAAACTCTTTTCCCATTCTGCTAGATATTTCCTAGTACTTGGTCTTCTAGCTTCACCTCATAACTTTCAGCATGCCTTTACAGTTGCTAGAATTAGTACAAACAGACCTGGAATGACACAGGACCACTGCACTGTTTGAGAAGATTCACATGATGTGGCAACGAAAAAGGTTTTTCCCCATTCTGGGGCAAGGCATCCACTGCCCAATCTTGTTTTTTGTAATGTTCTGGGATTGAATTTTCCTCAGTTGTCTGTTGTTCAAAGAAATATGTCTATCTCTGGCAAACCCAATCTGTCAGAGATATCTAGGCAGGTTTTTTCTGTGTAGCATTCAGTCACACAGACCTGTAGTTTCTACTTGTTTAATTTTAAGGGGCATTTTTGGTTTCAATGTCTGTTTTCAGTCCTGTATGTATAGCTGATAGGAGCATGTTCCCACTATTTATGTACCACATTACTAGGACACAGTCTATGATGACATTCAAAATCCAAGGAATCCAGACTGTGTTGAATGTTTTGGGGGCCTAGATGACAAGCCATTTCCAATGATGTTTATGAGCCATGTTTTTCCCCTGGAACTCTAAAGTGCGCTGTATTTTGAAGTACAGAGTGTAGGCATCACGGGCAAATACTGAAGCATCTGTGGTCAGGGCCTGGTTGTGTGCCATCTGTCTGAAGGGTGGGCCTTTATTTATTTGTTGCTTGTATTTATTTGCATTTGCTTCAACCACCACAACTCATTCCTGACATAAAGGTAGGACTGGAATTGTCCACTACAGTGACCGGGACTGTTGATGCCAGGAGTTCCTTATGAACCACTGTAACTTCCTAATATGTAATCTAGTCAAGGGAACCCTCAGAATGGTGGCTGCCATGTAGCCTAGGATGCTTATTAACTATATACATTTTACTACAAGCTTTTCTGAAATGTCTGGGAAGACAGCAGTCAGAGAATGAATTTTGCCCAGCAGAAGGTAAGCTTTGCTGCTACTGGAAACCAGCAGTATTCCTAGAACAAATGCATTCCTTGCAGGGCACAATATAGGACTTCTTGTCTTTCAGACAGAAGCTCAGTCTATTGAGACAGTGCAGGGTACACTCCATTGCCTTATGAATCTCTTCCTGCAACTTAATCTGCATCAGGCAATCATCCAAGAACACATGCATGTAGCTACTCTTGGCCCTGCAGTGTGCTTTCATTGGGGCCATACATTTTGTAAAAACCCTTGATGCAGTAGCTAAACCAAAGGGCAAGAAGCTAAAGTGGAAATTATGTCCTTAGACACAAACATCAAACACTGTTCGTGCCACTTGAAATGGGTACACTGTGAAGTCTAATGTAACCAGGCAAGTCGAGGGCTAGGAATGAGAGTAGGGCTTGAAGGGTTAGCACCGTGAACTCTGGAATATATCAAGCTTTGGTAGGTCAAGGCTATGTCTCCAGGATCCCTTTTTTCTTGGTAGGAGGAAGAGTTTTGAGTAAAAACCCTTTGGTATTTTGCAGAGTCAGGATGGGTTCCATTGTCCACCAGGTTAACAATTCTGCTTTCACCTTTGAAGACCATGTGTAAGGTCCAATGATCTGTGATTATTTTTCCCCCAGTAATGATAGCAGGGGATCAAGAATCCCTATATCCCGGGGCTTTGGGTAGTAGTGGGACTCAGCAGCCAAGGTAGATTTTTTTTAAGGAAAGGAGAAAATGCTGGAATAGTTGCAGGTTAGGTCCTGGGGGTTGCAAACTCTCCCTTTGTCATCATGTTGCCACTTTCTCTTTTGAGTGACCTTCTTACACTTAGGCTGGTCACCTTTGTCTTGCCTATAGTAATAAGACTTTCTGAAGGGGTAGTTTCTGTTGTACTTGGGAACAAAAAAGTTGAAATTGTTTCACAGATTCCATGTTCTTTCCTTAATCATCCAACTTTCTGAACAAATTATTATAAGGAGATCTGAAGAGTAGCTGCTTGTCTAATGGGACACTGAGGAGCTGTACTTTCACATCTTTGGAGAGGGATTAAGTTTTCAGCTACAAGTTTTTCTTGATGACTGCCTCTATAGCAGTAACCTGGGACAGTGCATCAACAGCACCACATCCTCATTTTAAGGCATGCTTGACTAATATGGATTTGGTTGACTAATATGGATTTGGTTCCAGAGCGAGTTCCTTAACTCCTTAGTATTTGGTGCAGCATTTGACCATGTCCACCCTGCAGTCAATTGAGGGCATGATTCCTGTACATCCACCCTGCAGTCATTTGAGGGCATGATTCCTGTACATCCACCCTGCAGTCATTTGAGGGCATGATTCCTGTACGTCCACCCTGCAGTCATTTGAGGGCATGATTCCTGTACGTCCACCCTGCAGTCATTTGAGGGCATGATTCCTGTACATCCACCCTGCAGTCAATTGAGGGCATGATTCCTGTACATCCACCCTGCAGTCATTTGAGGGCATGATTCCTGTACATCCACCCTGCAGTCATTTGAGGGCATGATTCCTGTACATCCACCCTGCAGTCATTTGAGGGCATGATTCCTGTACATCCACCCTGCAGTCATTTGAGGGCATGATTCCTGTACATCCATCCTGCAGTCATTTGAGGGCATGATTCCTGTACATCCACCCTGCAGTCATTTGAGGGCATGATTCCTGTACATCCATCCTGCAGTCATTTGAGGGCATGATTCCTGTATGAAAGGATGAATGCTCTAAAGGGGAGGCTTGCTGAAGTGTGTGCGTATATATATATATTTTTTTGCCAAGGTTGTCTAATTATGTTCTTTCCCTATCACTGAGAAGCCTGCTGTCCCCAGGAGATAGTGTGTGGCAGACACCCGGTCATGAGTTGTCACAGTCTAAAGTAACTTATATAGGGTACAGTGGGACATGTCTAGGGCTGATTGTTGTCACCTCACAGCAAGAGGTTCCCTGCTTCAGTCTTGGCTGGGGTGTCTTCTGTGCAGAGTTGGCATGTCCTCTTGTGTTTGTGTGGGTTTCCTTCCACATTCCAAAGACATGCAGTAGGTGAATTGGACACTCTTAACTGGCCATTGGTGTGAGTGTGCGCATGTGTGGAAGAACAAATATGACAGGGCTAGCAGCCCGACCGTGAAAATCTTGGCTCTAGATGTTTGTCACTGCTGAAGTGATACCCCAACCCCATGTACAAAAACAGGAAAAAGGTGTTACAGATGGATGGATGGATTGTGGAACTTTCCCTACTCTTAATAGATGTGGTAGGGAATTTGTACATCCACCTAAGCCAACAACCCAAGCAAATGGGACCGTGGTTTAATGTCAGCAATCCAAATCAGCAGGTGTGAGAATAGAATCCACCACCTTCTGGTCTTCCAGCATCAAAGGCAAGTGTACTACCTCATGTGCCACTGACATTGTTACTAGCTTTAACTATAAAACTGATAACTTTAGAGGTGTATTCCTACAATGCAATTATGTTTTATGTACAAAGCAATTATGTTTTCTATAGCTACAAACTGTAAATGTTAAGACACTTCTTGTAATTTTTATATTTCATTAGAAATTCTCAGAAAAAATGTACACATTTAGGTACACAGAGTATGCCTAACAATGCCCTTTGATATTTAACTTGTTTATTTAATTATATATATCTTTTGTTGACCAAGTTATTCCCACTAGACTAGTAGCCTCTTTTCAGGGAAGACCCAAGATGGTGCTTAAACTTCTGGGAGAAATTTGGCTAGGGCATCTGGGAACTTTACTCTTTTTGACAGGAGCCATGGGATCTTTTACATCCACCTGAGCTACCAGCAACTCAGGCAGATGAGGCTTCAGTTTAACATCTCATCTGAAGGATGACCCAGTGAGGAGTGCATCACCCCACTTACGCTGTACTGTACTGTCAGTAATCTATTTACCTGGTGTGAGAATAGAACTTCCAGCCTTCTGTAACAAAGTTGTGTGCACTACCTGGTGTGCCACTGAAATAATGTACTCTGTGTTACTACATGCACCTTTGATATTGCTCTGCCAAAGTGCTTCAAAATTGAAAATTCAAATGCTTGTTTACCTCCATGGGCCTGCAGTTAACTCCTGATTAGCTGCCATGATTTATGCCCGTCACCAATGCGTAAATGGGCGTGCCTTTGAGAAAGGCTGACCGTCAAGCTGGCACCTCGGCATTCATGAAAATATACTGCCAATCATTAGCGGACCAGAGTACCGCTGTGGCGACCCTTAACCAGGAAAAGCCGAAAGACAACAACAACCAGTATTGCTTAGGATCACCAAAAAACAAAGTCTTCTCTAATCACTGCAGCAAATTATATAAACTTTTAAATGGTAGTTACATCTTACATCTAAACTCAGTGTATGAATACAGTTTGTGCAAAAATAAACATTTTCACAAACATTATTTAATGGCTAGCAAAGAATGTTTCTCTAAGGGCAAAGCTCCTCTGCCCCATGTAGATGGTATCAATTCCAAGGACACTGTATCTCAGTAACCTAGTCTGACAAAAAAATTAAGCACTTCAGCCTGTAGAGCATTATCACACAAATGTCCATAGAAAGTACAGTTGTGTAGACTTAACATAAATGTAGATGTTAGAGTGCCTTCACTGTTGCAGTCATCACATTTGGATTATCCCTGCCAGGGTAGCCCTCAGCCGGCCTGAATATCAGAGACTTAATTCTTCTCTTTGCTTGCTGCTTGAGGACTGACATCTGACATCAGGTGGGTATAAAAGGCAGCAGAGCAGATGCCATTACATCAGTAACAAAAAGGGGGATGGAGAGAGGGGGAATTGCTGCAATAGTGACACAGTTCGAACATCTACATTTATGGTAAGTGTACACAAAGTACAGTTGTGTACACTTACATAAATGTAGATGTTAGAGTGTATTCACTGTTGCAGTCATTACATTTGGGTAATCTGCTGGCAGGTTGCCCTCCGTCAGCCTGCATTCCAAAGTCTTGGGTACTGCATCATTTGCTGTCTTCTCTTCCATGACGTCAGGTCGTCAGGGGTATAAAACATGCAGCCGACGCCATTTTCTTTAGATTTTCTTGCCCCCGATCTCAGGTGCCCCCAAAAAGGAAGCAATATTATAAATATTTATATATATACATGCGTCAATATAAACTTTACCTTCATCTGCAAGCAAATACACCACATAGGTTTTAGAAGATAGAGAAGGAAAGATAAACTGTAGAATGACAGGGGGTGGCGGGAGGGTAACCAGGACTGCAACAGTGAATACACTCGAACATCTACATTTATGGTAAGTGTACACAACTGTACTATGTTCTTCGTGTTTCACTGTTGCAGTCATTACATTTGGGTAGAATCCCAAAGCTATGGTTGGGAGGCTGGAGCTAAACAGCATTAGGTGAGGCTATAAGGCCCTGCAGCATTGCAGTGGCAAAGCCTGCCCTGGACTTAGAGTAGAGAGGCAAATGGAAATGCTTTGTAAAGGTGTGAACAGAACTCCAAGTAGCAGCCTCTAAAATGTCCTTAGTTGGTAATCCTCTGAGAAAGGCTGCTGAAGTAGCTGCAGACCTGGTGGAGTGAGACCTAATGCCCTTGGGCACAGGTTTGCCATGGTATAAGTAGCACAAACGGATGCAATGGCTTATCCACTTTGAAATTGTCTGTTTTGAAATAGCCTTTCCTTCTGATCCTGCAGCATATGACACTAGTAATTGCTCAGTTTTTCTTAGAGCTTTAGTCCTGCTCAAGTAGAATCTTAGCTGTCTGTGTACGTCCAAGGAATGCAGAATCCTCTCCCCTTTGTTCTGCGGATTTGGATAAAAAGTTGGCAGATGAATTGTTTGGTTAAGAGCCACACTGCACACTGGAAACGACCTTAGGCATAAAAGTAGGATTTGTCCTCAGAGACACCCTGTCTGGGTAAAATATGATAAAAGGCTCTACAGCCATGAGGGCCTGTAGCTCAAACTTTTCTTGCTGAAGTAATTGCTAGTAGCAGAGCTGTCTTCCATGATAAGAACTTTATATCAGCATTATCATCTGGTTCAAATGGAGGCCAGGTAAGCTTTTCTGAAACATAATTGAGGTCCCATGCAGGTAATGGTGATCTTCTAGGGGGCCTTACATTTTTGGCTCCTCTAAGACACTGATTTAGTAAAGGATGAGAAAAGATTGCTGGGTCTGTATTGTAATGAGCCGAAATGGCAGAAGCATGGATTTTGATTGATGAGAAAGATAGGCCTTTGTCAAACATCTCAGTTAAGTATTGCAATATCTGAGGAATATGTGGTTCTGCTGTATCAGTTCCTTAAGCACAGAATCTCTTCCATTTGTCAGCATAAGATTTTCTAGTACTAGGCCTTCTGGCTTCCAAAATGACATCCATCACAGCTTTACTGAGAGGTGTCGTTTGTATGATTACAGGATTAGCCATTCTGCCAGGTTCAGAGACTGTAGTTGACCGTGCAGGATCTGATTGTTTTGCTGGGCAGTAGTTGTGGTTTTTGAGGCAAGGTCCAAGCTGGGTATTGAGACAAGTTTCTTAGGATTGGGTACAAGTATTGGCGGGGCCAGTCTGGGGCAATTAATATCATCTGTGGCTTCTCTTGTCTGACTTTTAAGAGGACCTTTGGTAGAAGAGGCAGAGGAGGAAAGGTGTAAACTGATAGGTTTTTCCAGCTGAAGGATAGGGCGTCCACTTTCCATGCTTGTCTGTGATAAGTCCTTGTGCAGAATCTTTTCAGTTGATAATTTTGAGGAGAGGCAAATAGATCTATGTCTGGGCTCCCCCATTTCTCTGTTATGATGCTGAAGACTTGTGGATTTAGTTTCCACTCGTGAGGATCCATAAGGTTACTGCTTAAATCATCTGCCAGAGTGTTTTGTTTTCCTGGCAGGAATTGAGCTTGAAGATGTACTTGGTAGGTCAAAGCTGTGTCCCACAGTGCCATGGCTAATCTGCAAAGGGGGTATGAGTGTGTGCCCCCTTGCTTGTTTATATACCACATGACTGTAGTGTTGTCCGTCTTTATCAGTAGTTGTCCTGGATAAAAGTAAGTCTTTGAAGGCTGTTGGGGCATTTTGAACAGCCAGCATCCCTTTCTGGTTGATATGTAGATGCATTTGATTTGGTGCCCATATGCCCTGAATGCGTCTTCCTGCCATGTGGGCCCCCCAGGCATAATTTGATGCGTCTGTTAAAGTTTGTCTGGCAGGGGGTAGAGTGAAGGGCCATCCCATGTTTTGGTGACAGGCCTTTGCCCACCATAGAAACTCCAGTTGCAGGCAGGGAATTAGAGGAATCATTGTTTCCAGACTGTGTAAATGTTGACTCCATAAACTTTTTAGGTACCATTGAAGTTTCCTCATATGCAGTCTTGCATATGGAATTAGTAGGATGCAGGATGCCATAAAGCCCAGAGATTGCAGAATTTGTCTTGCAGAAGACTGGGTTTTTGTTGCCATCAGTTTGAAGTAAGTAGTCAGTTGCCTTTGTTTGTCTGGCGTGAGGCAAGCCATCTGGGCAGCTGTATTCAAGCTTACACCCATGATTGTTATCTTTTGAGAGGGTACCAGTTGTGATTTCTTTTCGTTTATTTTGTACCCTAGGCATGTTAGAAGCCTTTTCACAAATGCCAGGTGTCGTAGAAGAGAGTGTCCTTGTTCTCTGCTTGAATGAGAGAGTCGTCCAAGTAAGGATATATTTGAATACAAAGTGCCTGGCACCAGTAATTGCATTTTGCAGACAAAGAAGTAAAGACCCTGGGCGCAGTTGATAAGCCAAAGGGCAGTGCAGAGAATTAGGAATGTATTAAGCCAGCCTTGAATCTGAGGTACCTTCTGCACGACTGTCTTACTGGGACATGCAGGTATGCCTCTTTTAGATCTAAAGTCACCAGCCAAGCATTCTTGCCCAGCATGGGCAGAAGTTGTTGCAAAGTGAGCATTTTGAAATGTCCAGGTATGTGTTCAAAATTGATAAATCCAGTATTGGCCGCCAGGCCTTGACCTTTCTAGGTACCAAGAACAGTCTTGAGTAAACCTTGTCCTTTTTCCTGTTCTGGTACTGTCTGAATGGCCCCCATATCCATGAGGGACGTGACCTGTTTCTGTGCCTCTGCCATTGTTTTTTTGGCAGATCTGGACAACCATTTATCATTGGCAGAGTGTGGAAATTGAATCTGTATCCCTGTGATACGATGTTTAGTACCCACTTCCCCTGGGTTATCTGCCAGTTTTGAGTAAAAAGTGCTTATTTTCCCCCTATGGGTGCTGCCAAAAGATAAAGTGCTTGGTGTAGGCAGAGGGAAGTCATTGGGATTGCTTTCTGTAGGTCTGCACTTTATCTCCTCCAGATTTGGAGGTGGATGTGCCCCATTGCTTTGACCTGTATGAGTCTTGAGCCTGGTACCTGGAACCCTTAGGGCGTCTGTATTTGCCCCTTTGAGCTCTGTCTGACACAGGAAAAGACCAATTTTTTGTAGGCCAGTGTCTACTTAATCTAGGTGGCTGCACTTGTAAGAAATCTTTAACAGTTTGCATAGACTTTGCTTTGTCTTCCATTTTCTTTAAAACCTCTTCTGCCTTAATACCAAACAGAGAATCATGCTGTAAAGGTGCATCTAGCAATTTAGCTTTAACATGATCAGGCAAATTTTGTTCCTTTAACCAGGCATGCCTCCTAATCACAGATCCAGCAACTTCGGCCCTGCAGGAGGCCTCTAAAGAATCAAAACCACATTGCAAAGTATGCTTTCCAACTTGTTCAGCTGCATGCAATAATTCCTGCAATTCCTTATTTTATGCACATTCTGAAATCAACATAATTTTCTGTTTCAGCAATCCCATAACATGTTGTTGGTACTTAAGCATATGAAACTGACAGTTTAAGGCCCTGATTGCCAAGGTTGCAGATGTATAAACCTTTTTTCCCCATCTGTCCATTGCCCTTGAATCTCTGTCGGAGGGGGTAAGGTTTTTTGCTGTTGAGACCTTAACTCCCTTTGGACCCTGTGAAATAGTTTCAGGATCAGCAGCAGGGTTTCTAAATAAAAATTTATGAGAGTCAGGGACCCTGTAATATCTGTCAGGCTTACTGGGAGCTGGAGATAAGGAGTCAGGGGTCAGGCTTGACTCCAAAAACACATCATCCACAATGTCTAAAACAGGGGGAATGGCTAAATGCTTGTGCTGATGGAGAAGGAGGAAATCCCAGAGCCTCCTTTTTGATTCTGAGAAGTCTTGACTCTCCCAGTGAAAATGCTCCCTCAAAGTATGCAAGGTTTCTCTAAATGAATAATCCCTCAGGAGGAGATGCAGATGGAAGAGACTCCTCAGCATCAGAATCCTCATAGGGAGGTAAAGATAATTCCTGATCAGAAGAAGAATCAGAAGAAATAGAAACCTGATCTGAAGATTCATAGTCAGTGTCTTGCCTAGGCCTCTTATCTGGAGAGGGATGGGAACCCCTGATCAAGGTAATAAGGTTTTCAGCCATTTTGATCATCTGTCTTTTAGGCATAGAGGCCTGTGCACGTGGCTCAGGCATCGTTTTTTTAGTTTTAGAAGATGTCTTTGCCTTTGGTTTTGCAGCTTTCTTCGGTTTTGCAGCTTTCGTCGGTTTGATATATACATGTTGAGGTCTGAATACACCCTCAGAAGCCGGTGCCTACTCAGCGGCTCCGGACCCATCTGAGGGAGATACTTCCGTTGGTCCAATACCTTGAGTATCTTGTGGCATGCCGGACTCCACATGGGTGTCGGTAGAGGCCTGCGACTCGAAGGTAGTGGGTATCAGGGGCTGCAAAAGCACCGGTGAACCGGTGACTGGCTTAGGAGAAGCTTCGTCGTCGGTTTTGGATCTCGACTGCCTTTCTCTGTCCTTTTCTTTGTGTTTTTTTATGTACTCCGGTAGTCGGATTGCTATCCGACGACCTTTCTGGGTAGTTAAAATCTGTTTCCAAAATACTTAGATGCAAAAATATACAGACGCTTAATAGTGCATTGGTTAAATCTAGCACAAAACCGACAGCCAGGCACGTTGTGATCAGGGCCTAGGCAAGGAATACAGTATAACTGGAAATCCTTATGAGGTACTTGCTTCACACAAGTAATACAATTATTAACTTTTTCTGACATCTATAGAAAGCAAGAAAAAAAGTTTCCTCAATGGGGTACTTAGCTTTAGTGAAGACTTCGGTTCTGAAACTCAAACTCGAATATTTCAGTAGTCGGCCGACCGGCACTTGCCAAATGCTTCTGCTTCGGGCACCGCGCAGCAAGAAAGAGTGGGGAAAATGGCGTCGGCTGGATGTTTTATATCCCTGATGACCTGACATCATGGAAGAGAAGACAGCAACCGACGCAGGACCCAAGACTTTGGAATTCAGGCCGACTGAGGGCAACCTGCCAGCAGATTACCCAAATGTAATGACTGCAACAGTGAAACATGAAGAACATCTGTACTATGTTCTTCGTGTTTCACTGTTGCAGTCATCACATTTGGGTAGATTCTCAAAGCTGAGGAAATGGGTGGAGGCAGTCAAGGAAGCTAGGGGCTGGCTAGGATGCCCTGCAAGACTGCAGAGGCAAACCCTGCCCATTATTTGGAGAAGAGAGGCAGGTGGTAATGCTTGGTAAAAGTGTGAACTGATGTCCAGGTGGCAGCCTCCAGGATGTCCCTGGTGGGGACCCCTCTGAGGAAATCTGCAGAGGTGGAGGCTGCTCTGGTGGAGTGTGTCCTGACTCCCTTGGGGGGCGGGGGGGGCTTGCCATGCTCTTTGTAGCAGAAATGGATGCAGTGTGCTATCCATTTAGAAATGGTTTACTTGGAGATGGCTTTGCCTTCTACCCGAGGCAAAGCTAACCAGCAATTGATCAGACTTTCTGAAAGTGTTTATTCCTGTCCAGATAGTATCTGAGCTGTGTGTGCACATCTAGAGAGTGCAGGATCTTTTCCCCCTTGTTTTGGGGGTTAGGAAAGAAGGTGGGCAAATGAATGGACTGGTTGAGAGCCACACTGGACACCACCTTGGACATGAAGGCTGGATTAGTTCTGAAGGATACCCTGTCTGCATGGAAGATGATGAAGGGTTCCACAGCCATGAGTGCTTGCAGCTCAGAGACTCTTCTGGCTGAAGTGATGGCCAGGAGGAAGGCGGTCTTCCAGGAGAGAAATTTTAGCTCTGCAGAAGAAGCTACTTTGAAAGGAGGCAGGGTGAACTTTTCCAAGAAAAAGTTAAGGTCCCGAGCTGGTGTTGGTGCATTTCTGGGGGCCTCAAGCTGCTAGCCCCTCTGAGGAACTGTTTAGAGGGTGTGAGAAAAGAGGCTGCTCAGTGGGAAAATGAGCAGAAATAGCAGAGGCATGAATTTTTTTTATAGAGGAGAAAGAGAAATCACTGTGTAGTAGGTCAGCTAAGTAATCCAGGATGAGAGGGATGGAGGGCTGTGCCGTATTGGCCCCCTTAGCCTGAATCCAGGTGCAGAACCTTTTCCATTTATCTGCAGAAGACTTTCTGGTGCTGGGGCATCTGGCCTCTCAGATAACATCCAGAACCTGTTTACTGAGGATGGCAGATTGGTCACGGGTTAGGGAATAAGCCAAGCTGCCAAATTGAGTGTCTGCAATTGGGGGTGCATGAATTCCCCTTCCCTCTGGGTTAGGAGGTTTGGAATCTGAGGAAGACTCCATGGAGGCAGCGGGGACAGGCTGCGTAGCAAGGGGTACCAGTGCTGTCCGGGCCAGTCTGGAGCTATGAAGATGGTCCTTGGGTTTTTCCTCCCTTATTTTGAGCAGTACGCTGGGGATGAGAGGTAGGGGAGGAAAGGGATAGACTGAGAGGTTTACCCAGGGGAAGGACAGGGCATCCACTTTCCAAGCCATGCAGTGATGCTCCCTGGTGCAGAATCTGCTGAGCTGATGGTTGGTGTGGGAGGCAAAGAGGTGTTGAGCTGACACTCGTGTGGGTCCAAAAGATTTCTGCTTAATTGGTCTGCCAGGGAGTTGAGAGAGCCTGGTAGGTATTGTGCTAACAGGTGTAGTTGCATGGAAGAGGCTGTGAGCCAAAGGGTCATGGCTAGCCTGCACAGTGGGTAGGAACAAATCCCTTCTTGCTTGTTGATGTACAACATCACAGTGGTGGTGTCTGTTTTGATCAGGAGAACCCCTGGAGAGAGAAGGGGTTTGAAAGCTATCGAGGCCTACTGCACAGCCATCATCTCTTTTTGATTGATGTGCAGGGGGATTTGCTGTGGGCTCCATTGGCCCTGTGCACCCCAAGCATAGTCTGATGCATCTGTGGTGAGGGTCTGGGAGGCAGGGTGTGGGGAGAAGGGCAGTCCCTTGTTGTGGGAGCAGGCTGTTGCCCACCAAAGACATTCCTTCGTCAGGCAAGGAATAATAGGTAAAAGAGTTTCCAGATCTTGAGAGTGCTGACACCAAAGGCTCTTTAGGTACCATTGAAGTTTCTTCATATGCAGTCTGGCATACGGAATGAGGAGTATGCAAGATGCCATGAACCCCAGAGCTTTCAGGATTTTCCTTGCAGAAAGCTGGGGCCTGGTGGCCAGTTGAGACAAGTAAGCTGACAGGAAAATTTGTTTCTCTGGTGTAAGGTAATGCCATCTGGGATGCTGTGTCCAGACTTGGTCCCAGGAAGATTATCCTTTGGGTGGGTACCTGTTTGGATTTCTTTTTGTTGACTGTGTACCCTGGGGAGGTTAATAGGTTCTTTACAAAGGTCAGGTCTTTGAGCAGCTTTTCCTGGCTGTCTGCCTGAATAAGGCAGTCATCTAAGTAGGGGTAAATTTGATTTCTTTGTCTGCAAAAGGCAATGGATGGAGCCAGGCATTTTGTGAAAACTCTGGGAGCAGTACAAAAGCCAAAGAGAAGCACAGAGAACTGAAAGCATTGAGATCCTGCCCTGAAATGGAGATATTTTCTGCAAGACTCCCTGACAGGAATGTGGAGGTAGGCCTCTTTTAGGTCCAGGGTAGCTAACCAAGTGGCCTTGGAGAGCATGGGTAGCAGCTGCTGGAGGGTGAGCATTTTGAATTTTGGGATCACCAGGAAGGTGTTTAGAATGGATAGATCGAGGATGGAGTGCTAGGTGCCATCTTTTCTGGGCACCAGAAAAAAGTCTGGAATAAAAGCCTTGGCCTATCTGCTCTGCAGGAACGTACTCTACTGCCTCCAAGGAAAGTAGGGAATGGATTTGCTTTTGAGCCTCTGCCCACTGATTTGGTGGTAGATCTGGGAACCCTTATGGGGTTGGAAGGGTGTGGAAGGAGAATTTGTACCCCTGAGACACAATGTTCAGAACACACTGGTCCTTGGTAATGGTGGCTCAGGTGCTTGGGAAAGGAGAGTTTTCTTCCTAGGGACATGTGAAGGTGGGCAGAGGCAAAGATGGGCATAGGTGAGTCATTGTGAGTTCTTACCATAAGGGGGTGGCTTAGAACTCCCTGGTTTTGAAGTGGAGGCAGTCCACTGCTTAGATCTTTGCAACCCTTGGGACTGCTGTCTGGGGTTTTGTTTCCACAGGGCCTAGGCTGGGACTATTTACTCGGAGCAGGAAAGGACCAGTGCTTGGTGGGAAAATGCCTGCTGAATCTAGGGGGCTGGACCAATAAGAAATCTTTAACCGTCTGCATAGATTTTGCTTTTTCTTCCATCTTTTTTAAGACCTCTTCTGCTTTAGTGCCAAATAAGTTATCTTTGTGCAAGGGGGCATCCAACAATTTTGATCTGACATGGTCTGGCAGGGGTTGTTCCTTAAGCCATGCACATCTTCTAATAACAGGTCCAGTGACTGCTGCTCTGCAAGAAGCTTCTAGGGCATCAAAACCACAGTGCAAAATGTGTTTAGTTACTTGACTTGCAGAATGCATTAAGTCTTGTAAATCTTTAGATTCTGCCCATGCAGGAAAGGAGGACATTTTTTGTTTAAGGAGTTCCAAGGTATGTTGCCGATATTTAAGCATATGGAACTGACAATTTAGTGCCCTGATAGCAAGAGTAGCTGAGGTGTATACTTTTCTATCCCATCTGTCCAGTGCTCGGGAATCCCTGTTTAAGAGGGGTGGGATTCTTGGTTGAGGTTGCTTTAATCCCTTTTAGCCCTTGAGAAATGACCTCAGGGTCAGCTACTGGATTCGGGGATCACTTCTGTGGCTCTGCTCGACAGGGGCACAGGAAAATAATTTTCTTGGGTGGCGAAAGCCAAGGTACATTTTTGGCTAGGCTTATATAGGCCCTAGGGCCAATAGCCTAGTACCTACCTATGAATCTATATTTGTGTGAGTCAGGGACTCTGTAGTACCTGTCTGGTTTTCTGGGAGCAGGAGGGAGGGCATCTGGAGTCAAGATGGATTCAAGGAAAACATCATCCATCACATCCAGGACTGGGGGGTTGGCTAAGGGTCTGTGATGTGGAAGATCCAGGAACTCCCCGAGTCTCATTTTAGACTGAGGGTAGTCTTGACTAGCCCATTGGAAATGCTCCCTTAAGGTGTGCAGGGTTTCCCCAAAGGAAAAATCTTCTGGGGGAGAGGCTGAAGGAATGGATTCCTCTGCATGAGAATCCTCATATGTGGAGAGCGGCTGCATGTCTTCATAGTCAGATATGCATCAGATTAATCTGACTCTTGTTCAAACAAAACTATTGGAGACAGACCTCTTTTCCTTTTTTGAGGGAGTGGCATGGCTTCCCCTAATCAGCATGATAAGGTCTTCTGCCATTTTAAGCATTTGAAACAGAGGCAAGGGAGCAGGTGCCTGAGAATGGGTAGTCAGTCTCTTGGGTGTGGTTCAACCCCTGGGCCTAAGTAACTCAGTTGTTTTTGAAAGAACAGTAGTCGCGAAGGCTTCCATTTATGTCGTGATTTGGTGTTGTGAAGGACTTCCTCGGAAGCCGGTGCCTGCACAGCGGCCCCAGACCCATCCAAGGTAGAGATGACTGCAGGATCATTAGACGAAGAAGAGTTCTGCTGCATACCGTACTCCGAAAGGGTCTCGATAGCAGCCTGCAAATTAACTGAAGTGGGCATCAGGGGCTCCGAAAGCACCTCACTGAGTTCCAGAGGACTGATGATCAGCTTAACGGAAGCATTGTTGAAAGGTTTGGTCCTGTGCAGTCTGTCTCTGTCTTTAGCTTTATGCTTTCTCAGAAGATCTGCTGTCGGATGGCTTACCGAAGCCATATCGGAATTCGAGGACTGAAAATGGAAATATCTGGCTACAATAAGGGCCCGACGACGAACAGTTCTGGCGTTAAACAAAGCACAAAAGCAACAACGAGGGATGTCATGGTCTGGGCCTAGGTAAGCGATGCAGTAATGGGGGAGGTCCTGGTGTGATATTTGCTTTCCACAGGCTAACTTTTTCTGACATCGGTTAGTGCAAGAAAAAAGGATCCCCAATGGGGTGCTTAGCTTTCGAAGACTTCAACTTCAATTCGGAAATGAAAACTCAGGTAGTGGCTGACCGGCACTCCAGCGAACTGCTTCTGCTTTGGGCTTCATGACAAGAAAAACTGGTGTAATGGCGTCGGCTACCTTCCTTTATACCACTGACGACTTGATGTCAGTCCTCAAGCGACAGCAACTAACGCAGAAATACTAAATCTCTGGTATTCAGGCCGGCCGAGGGCTACCCTGGCAGGAATAACCCAAATGAGATGACTGCAACAGTGAAACACAAAGATCAAGACAACTATTCCCAGATTAGATGAACTGTCGAAGTCTGACGTGTACTACTGCACAAACAATGAGTAGGATGACAGTTAATATTCTCTTTTATTCCAAGATGTAGTGGCCTTGACGTTTATTACATATATTAAGGGGTACTAAAGATACTTTGCCTCCCATGGGAAAAGTATGATCTAAGGTCCACAGTGTTTAACAAAAGTGGTATATTGAGCTTTTCTGTACTTCACGTGACCTTAATAAAACAATCATCATTTGTTATTATCCCAACACTATCAAATTGGGGGAAGAAAGCTCACCACTAACCGTTATAATAATGGATGTGCACCAACGGTTTCTGAAGCCTACAAGAAGGGTGGAGTTATTACAATGGCTTATGACAAAAGTTTAGAATGGGTACCTTATAAGAGCTTGTAAGTGGAGTGCATCTAATGCATTTTCTCTTCAACCTTGGACAGTATCCCTCCACCCACCACAAAAAAGAAAACATTTCTTATTTAGGCTTTCAGAATATAGAAATACTGTGCTTTTCCTTTCTTCCTTTAAGTCTTAATTAGGAGGCTGAGGAGTGTCCAAGAGAATTATTTTTTTGAGTTTTTCCTTAAAATATTTTATTAAGCTGTTCCTGTCTGCTCTCATGAGTAAACGCATGCATTTTTTCACATGCTTCCTAAATTTCCTGTGCAGCTGACTCACCAGAAAACAAATTAAAAAAGCAGGACAGAGAAAGGTCTTGCCTAAGAGCTAGAGTGACAAGAAGTCTAAAATAGCAGCTGTTGTCATGATACTGCAGGCTTCCTGCACCCCTCCACAAATGCTAGTTTGCTGTTAAGTTAGGAGTCACCGTACAAACATTGCAGATCTCACTTGTCAAGTGTATGTTATATTCTGAGCAAATACTTACCTAGCACCTCTCGTTCATTCCTGTAAATGGGCAGCCCCTCCTTAGTGTACTGACAGGTCACCAAAAATCAAATATTAGATGTAATCCTTTCACACCATTACAAACAAACAAATACAAAAATACCTTGTTCAACAGAATGGAAACACCCTTTGAGAAGCACAGTGTGATGAGGAATTGCAAAAGGTTGTACAGAAACTTCATCGACTGTTCCTTCTGACACTCAAGTTATTTCTGTCATGATACTGTACTCCTGTACATTAAATAGAGCATCATAACCAAAATAAGCACTCCTATGAGAATTTGGAGGTTGCCAGTGTACTGCAAACTAAAAACAATGGGATGCTAATTTGTGATCAGCATAAGGCAGCTGCTGTAAGAAAGAGAAAGCGTTAAGACAAAAGACAGCTATTAGGACCCTGCAAAGTAAGCAGATAAAGTGAAGAGGTTTCAATGACTAAAAAGCCTCTCCTAACTTTTCTTTTACTCTCTCTGTGGCTTTCTCTGCACATGGCCTCATTGCTGGCTATAGAGCGGAAGGCTCGTCAGACTAAACTGACAGCTTACAAAAAACAAACTGCTTAGAAACAGGAATCAAAGCTGCAGACAAACTACACTATGTACAGTCTGGTAGGCATGCATAACCTTTCCTGCCACAACACAATAGTCGGGTTAAGTGACTTGCTAAGAAAGACACAGCAATCAACTGTAACCTAAAAGACATAACCACGTATCCACATGAAATGGCTTGTAAGCAGTCTGAAGCAGTTTGTACTCTCCATGATATGGTGATAAGACATTAGAAGTGGGTCACACCACTTTTTCATTACACCATGTACTCAATTAGTTTCCCCAATCATGAGTGTTACTGGAGGGGTTGGAGGTTTGATGGCCAGTTTTCTCACGCAGGACAAAGGTGGGAGATTTCTCATATCAGTACTGTTACCCGAGTGAGGCTAGGAGGCTGTACTGCTGAATCTGCCCAGGTTAGACCCTGACAGTCCTTCGCCTTAGCGCAAGTAGGAGCAAGCAAGCATCCTGACTTGCTTGGACAGGCTGCAGACAAGGACATGGTTTCTGCAAAGGGGTAAACAGTAAATTCTCCTAAACCAAGAATCTCATGTCTTAACAGTGCCACCATGCCCTATCACTGGAGCACATGGGTATGGTCTTATGAAATGGGAATAATCAATCCTCTTAAAATGACTTCTGTTGGGATAAAGAAATTAATGAGGCTCATCCCCCTATATATATATATATATATATATATATATATATATATATATATATATAATGATTCCTGGTGTGATGTTCTATTATTTATTTAATGTATTTTATTTGACATTTGGTGACAGGGAAAGTCTGACTGGATCAGGAAACCCATTTTCAGTGGTGGCCCGGGGAGAAAAGCTCCACTAAAGAAAAAAAATAGCAATACAAAGTATAAAGTATAACAATACAAAATATGAAAGTTACATTAACATAAAATTAACAAGAGCAAGACAACGGCAAGTATGCAGGTAACGAACAGATAGAGTGTATACATGCATTAATACAAGAGAAATATTATGAGCATTACTAATAAATTGGAATTTTACAAAAAATATTACATGTTCCCACAGTATTATAGATCACCTGTGTGCAAAATAAAGTGCCTGCAAAAGGGATGTGACAGAATCAAGGCACTGGTTAAAAGACATGAATCTGTGGTGCCATTTACCATGCTGAATTTCTGGAGATGGGGAAAAAATAAAATTAAAACAAAAAATCGGTACTGTTCTGTACTGCTAAATGAGACTTCTCAATAGCTCTCCTATACATTACCTACAGTAGGACTTGTTGGGAGATGCCAAGAATACAGGCTATAACTCTGTCTTTTGGTGCTAGTTCCAAATCTCTACCTGCAGTTAATCAGCCATGGCACAGTCATAAAGGAACCATAAGAGCTGTCCCAGGTAATAAAAGTTCTGAGTGCTCCAGTTACCGCTCTCTCTCAGACATCATTTCTCTAGTCTCTCTTAGCTCTACATTCTGCACAGTCCCCTTCCCAGGATTCTTACCACCTTTTCTATCCAGAAGTTTCCTTGCAAAGCTTGTCCAACCTGCTTGCCAACATTCTACTGAACATATGAATGCTAAACTACATAGACTCCCTTGAATGACTGCAATCTCCCTTTATTTTATCCATATTGGCTTGTAACATCTACAGACTACATTATTTTCATTTACAAAGAAGCCATCATTACCCCCAGCATCTTTTGTCCTGCAGTAGCTGTTCATTGGAACTTCTGACTTTTGTCACACTCCACCCCTTGCTGACCACAGGTGTGACACTGCATCACAATGGCGAACATCTGTCTTTGTACTTTAGGTGTGGGTCTCATAATTCTACTTGTGACACAGGGAGATAATTAACAGTTATTTTCTTATGCTGGCACCTCCAACAGACCCACTGCAACACTGTAAGATCTTTCCTCCACTCCCCACCTCACACATTTTTACATTCCTATAATTATTCCAAGATTGCCGTCTCTCTCTCTCTCTGTGTTTGTCAGGTGCTAGTGGTGGTGGTTCATTATTAAAAAAAATGAAAAAATATATATATATATACACTGCATGAAAATAATTTTGAAGAATGTTACTGTTTATGTTTTCTTTTTTTCTAATGTATGTTTAGCTGTCCTTGTTTAAAATAGGTTATTAAGTCGTCTAAAAATGGATTTCAGCATACCAGGCCTGTCTTTTGACCAATTCAGACTTTAAGTTACTGAAAATTCAAGTTCATTGCTTCTGTAATACTATTTATCAACTCTCAGCCTCCGCTCCCCCTTCTTTCGGCTTCCATACTTCCCAGAATAAGTGCTTTCTTCAGTGAATCCTGTCTCTGCATTGAGAGGCCAAAATATTTTGAGATTTACCAGTCGACTGGCTGGCTATATTTCCTTGAGACTCGTTTCTTATCAGGTGGAAAGACAGTAAACCACATTTTTGGATGTACACTCTGCATTATCCCGCATTTGTCAACACAAAACATCAGCTCTTCAAACTTCATTTTAACGCATCTACCGAAACCGGGCAGATGGACAGAAACAAGCTCCTTTTTTAAACAGAGGACACTGAAAAGTATACACAGAGGCTATTCAAGCCAAACTGTGCAGCAAGGATATCCACATCTCCAGGCTAGTTGCTTAGCATAATGCATCCGAGATTATCCAAGTGCAACTAACTCTGGCCAAGACCGCAATCCAAACTGCAACTTGCTACAGATCCCCCACCATGCCCCAGGATTCCCACTCCTTATTTCTTGATACACTCGAAAATATTAGGGTACAACCCAATACCCTAATAAATGGGCAATTTCAACTACCCCACCATTAACTGGGAAAACTACTCATGGACACTTTTTGTCTTTAAATATTGACAGATTGTTTATGTTCAGTCACATGATCTTCATATCTATGGTCTTACAACCATTGGTTTATACATACTATATTTTTTGGGGGGACCTATTATTGCATATCATCTTTTATACCATATGCATGGCAGTCACTTTTACAATTTCACTCTTTATCTACATTTGCCATGATAGATTGACATTTAGAACAATTTATTATTATATGGCTTGCAATTTACAATTATTTATCATCATATGGTTTATAACTTCCTCTACTACAGTTATTGGTTCATATTTATGTTTTTCCTCACTTTTATTTGTTTATTTCATTTTTTATATTCATTTTATAACAGTTTATTTCTGCATTGATATGTTGTGTCTCTTTAGTCTTTAGGCTTTGTGAATGTGTATGGCTTTATGGCTTATTTTGGTTTTCATTTTATTAGTTTACATTAATATTCATGACTCCTATATATTCTGTTTGCCTATTGGATCATTTTATGTATATATTATACATTGGCAACAGGGCATTATATGTTTGTCCTACACTGAAGAAGGCTGTTCCTGCCGAAACCGGTCTGAGTATTTTTGGAAATAAAGGATTTATCATCTGTTTCAGCATCTGTGTCTGCTTTTGCTGGCCATTTTTTGTTTGTGCTGCTATTGGTGTGGCCGTGCATTCCCCCATGCATAGGACGTTGTTTGGACAAAACTACTCATGTACCAACTCTTTTGCTCAACGTTTTCTGGAATTCATAAATTCCAACGCCTTGGATCAACTTATTCACACCTCCACCAGGGGCAGCAATATCCTAGACCTGGTCATTACCAACATGGGAGACCAGTGTTCCACACCAGAGGTCAATTCCTTGTTGGTCAGACCTGACCACAAGCTAATGAGCCTAGACATCCACATCCCACCCCCATTAGGGAAACCACCGTAAAAACTTTCTCCAAAGCCAACTTCACGCTTCTTAAGACAGAAGTGGCAAACTTCATAACACCCATGCAGACAGACAATAGAGGTACGACTCTTGAATCCTACACAAATGCACTTTATAAGCACGGACACGAGTGCATGGACTGTGTTATCCCGAACAGAACCAAGATGCTATCCTCCAAAAAAAAAAAGAAGCCAATCTGGTGGTCCCCTGCCATAACATCCTCCAAAGCTAGTTATGAAAACAAAATAGCCACTGATTCTAAAGACGGCCACAAAGCATTCTATAGCTAGGTCAAGAATCTCAATGGCAACACTCAGATCTGCTCTGAGTTACAGCACAATGGCACTAAATATACAGAACCAAGTGATATTGCAAACATCCTGGCAGATAAGGTTCAGTGCTAACTTTACCCCCCTTCACCCCCTAAAGGGCCCATCTCTATACCAGAAGAATGCAAAGTTCCTGTAATCACGGCTGCACAGGTAAAAAAAAAAAAACTCTCCAAAGCCAAGAACAGGGCATCCATGGGACCTGACAACATCCCAGGCTGCGTTCTACATGAACTACAGAATGAACTGGCACCCCACCTAAGCAGCATGTTCAATCATAGCCTCACCTCAGACTTTGTGCCCACTGAATGGCGCACAGTGACGGTTATCCCACTCCACAAAGGGGGAGCCACCACGGACCCCGGGAACTACATCATGGAACTTATAAACAAAGACATTGGTAATCTCCAAACTCTGGACCCCACCCACCTGATTGACTTCTTTGAAGCAGTCACCAAAGCTGTAGATGAGGGTAAATTGGTTCACACAGTCCATCTAGATCTCACTAAGGCTTTTTACACCATCCCCCACTCTGGAATTATAGACAAACTCACTAAACTAGGTATAAATCCCTATGTCACAAGATGGGTTTTCAACTGGCTTACTGACAGAACCCACACTGTGAAAGCATCAGACTTCAGACCAGTGACAAGTGGAGTACCACAGAGTTCAGTCCTGGGTCCTCTCCTGTTTGGCATCTACTTTTCTGAAGTACAGGCTAACACAGAAGGTCTTTGGCTAATGAAGTTCGCAGATGACTGCAAACTAGGAGCCATAACTGAAACTCCTAACGATCTGGACATCCTACAAAAGGGCCTCACTGAGACAGATGCCTGGTGTCAAAGCCATGGCCTCAAGCTCAATGCCAACAAGTGCATTGTCATCCCCTTTAGTAAAAACTCTGTACCCATGAGCTACCACACAGGTGGTAGTCTACTTAACACCGAAAGTGTGAGAAGAGACCTTGGGACACAGGTGGACACTAGACTCTCCTTTGACAACACCGTGCCACAGTAGTCTGGAAATCCTTCTACGTGGCACACCTCATCACAAAAGGTTTCTCATCCAGGAAAAAAAGAGGTCATTGTTCCCCTCTACTCATCACTCATTAGACCCATTATAGAGTACAACACCCCTTTTGTTATGTACCTCAAAAGACATCTACAACTGGAAAGGCCTCAGAAATACCTCAAACAGATGCCCTACGCAAACAGTCTCAAAAAACTCCAGCTTTACTCTATTGCATATCGCCTACTCAAGAGGCGATCTCTGCCTAACATACAATGCTATGTCAAACCCAGAGCTGTTGGACATGCTCCACTTAAAGAAATCTCAATCCCTCCAAGCTACACGTTCTAGGGACCTAAACCTTGTCACCACAACAAACAAAACATGCTGGAGGGATAGATTCCTGTCAGATACTTCCCATATTCTGGAACAAACTACCTATCTATATCAAACAAAGTTCCTCATTAGCACTCCAAGAAAAATCTTGATTGGATGGAAAATAGAAAAATCACCCCAGGGATCACCTCTGTGACTCTGCTCAACAGGGGCACAGGAAAATAATTTTCTTGTGTGGCGAAAGCCAGGTTACCTTTTTGGCTAAGCTTGTATAGGCCCTAGGGCCGATAGCCTAGTACCTACCTATGAATATGCACAGCAGCTTCTCCTAGTCCATTGGTTCATGATGTTCAAATCCTCAGTTTCGGTCTTTATAAAAAAAAGTGTGTCATATCAGCTCATCCTACATTTTTTCAAAACGAGTCCTCTCTTCTGTCTGGTCCTACATACCTCCAACAACAGATAGTCATGTTACATGTTATAAATCACTGGTACCTTTAATATTTTTTGTGTCAGATCAGAACAGTTTGCTTTATCTGGATTTTTTTTTTTTTTTTTTAATTGTTAGACAGATTTTGCACTTATACAAGTTATGAAAAAAGTACTGAAAATACATACTTGGGGTTATTTGAACAGGACCAGCCAATTAGCATTTTTCTCCTGAAAAGTGAAGCCTTTAAATTACACTGTTTCTAGAAGACAACATTTTAAGCTTTATCACCATTACCACAGGTGAGGAGCTTGGCTGTGGCAAATGTTTCTCCTTGTTTTAACTCTTATGTCCTCTATGTCAAAAATAAGGGACAAAGGACAGTGGCCCAATAAAGAAAAAAATCCACTTTAGCATGGAATGCAGTTTCACAGGTAACAGTTGTAATACCATGTTCAGCTGTATGAGTCGAACATTTAATTCAAAGTTCAGTACCTATGAGCAACAGGACCTGCATCTGGGTGGAAAACAAAAACAGGTCTAACTTAATAGCAAGTAGGCATTCTGAAAAACAATGCCTCCCCTATACAACAGAAAGTGATGCAAACTGAACTCTGCATGCTCAAGTTTCTGGTAGCTTTTGAGGTACTCTTATCCCTCACAGAGGAGCATTAAACCATCTGTCTGATATAAATGACAGGCTACAGTTCAGTGTTTACAAGTGATTCATAGCCAATGACTAAGGACGGAAGCATTTCAAAGGCACAGGACATAGTCCACTTGTAACTGGTTATGCAGGTCACAGTAAAGTAAAACAAGCCCGTTTGCCTTTTAAGGACAAAAGTTCTTTCAGCCTGAACAGACTGACACTACAGCAAACTCTGGACAGCTGTCCATGGTCATGAACTAATAATGATCCATTTACCACAGGGTTGTGCATACACCTCAATATAATGTGCACAGGTATACAACTTTAAAGCAGAAAAAAAAACTTTACAGTTAATCTTACAGTCCAGGACAAGTCTCCTCATCCAAAAACTGATAATGTGATGGTGGACACATCTGCAGCAATATGGTATGAATGAAGATGTGGACTACCTGCAATTCACCCTTTCTTATCAGAGGACTCGCCATCCCCAGTATAAACACTAAGAGTGCCAGATACCAGCCACCAGCACCCTGTCATCACATTTGAGGAAATCTGGCTGTGCAAAGCACCAATTTCCTATTTACCCCATTCAACATAATTCCAGCAAATTTTCTTCTTGCTAGAGTAGACAAAGTTGAAAAATTACACCTCAGCTTCAAAGTCATTTCTAGACTTCTGCAACATCAAAATGTCTTGCCCCCAGGTCATGCAGTTGGGCCCTGCCCTTTTAAACGGATGAATGCAGCTTTGGTGAGCCTTTGGCTTAAATCTTACCTTTTCACTGCAATACATTCCGTTAGCCTGGAAACCTGAAAGCTTAACTGCTACTTAGGTGGCCTTTAGCCTCACTGCTCAAATCCTATCCAAAGTGATACTCTGTAAGCAGCTCAGTAGTGAAGTCCATTTCACTGACTTGCATAGTCGGTCACATATGCCACATCAGCATAACAAGATGACTGAACTGAGCAACTGTAACAATTAATCGAGGAAAAACCAGCTGAGCAATTACAATTAAATCGAGAAAGTGTCAAGCATTGAGTAGTACTGTTTCCAGTCTCACACTGATCAAAAGGAATGTGGGCAGAAGTGCAGGAAGAGTTGTTTTGTTATGCCAAATGTCTATTCGTTCATCCATTTTAAAACTGCTTCTCTTGTTGCAAGTGACAGTGGCACCCTGCTGAGTAGGGATCAGTACACTTTCCTATCCTCGGCGACAGTATTCAGCTACTCCTGGAGGGATGCAAAGGTACCTTAAAGCCAACTAAGAGATGCAATCTTTCCCAGCTTGTCCATGATCTGCTTTATGGCCTTCTCCCACTAAGCAACACCAAATACATCCCTTGTGAGACTTTTCAAGAGGCATAATCGCCGGCTACACCATCCACCTCGGCTGGTTCCTTTCAGTCCTGAGGAGTGGTCTCAACACCAATATCCTCTCATTGACATGAACAGTGAGCTCAGCAACCCTGCTTAGGGCTTCTATAATACATAAATCGAACTTTTAAAAGTTCGAGCGTCATATGGTCGACACCATATGATCAAACTTTTAAAAGTTCAAAAATGTAACAAAAAATAAACGTAAGAAAAAACCTACCTAGACAATTTAAGGAGGGGGGCAAGCCCCCCTGCAAACCCCCGCTGTTTAAATATCTCAACTCCGAGATCGCGCTCGCGCTACACTGCAGAAAGGGAAATCTTCCCATTCCGCACTGTACGGAGATCTCCATTGAAACATTCAAAGTTTTAAAAGTTCGATCATACAGTGTCAACCATATGACATTCAAACAAAGTTCGACAACGTGATACAGACCCCTGCTTAGGGACCTCATTTACAAAACTTGTGTTCATGATCTCATCCTTTTAGTCACTACCCAAAGTTCATGACCACAGATGAAGATGGAGACACACTGAAGCAAACAAACAGCTTTATCGTGGAACTCAGCTGCTACTTCACTAACACAGTCTGGTACAAAGCTACACTTGTTTACTGGTTAATCTCCCGATCCTCTTTTTTTCAATCATTTACAAGACCCCACGAAAACTAAGCTTCTCCATTTGAGATGGCTTCCCCCATCCCACATGAGCAGACAGCAATTAACTTGCACTCAGCAGTGAGCTACACCAGTGAATACTGGAGATCACAGTCAGTGCCTGCCTTACTCGCAGGCCAGCTAGGTAACCACTGTGCTTCTAAAAGTGCTATTTTCATATTTATTTATTTATTTTAAAGCAGTGAAATATGTGGTTTCTTTGCTCCATAAAATAACGTCCCTGCTAAAAGAAAATGTGGCCATGAACAGTGGGCATTCCGGGAGTGGGGGGTGGGGAATTCCAGTTGACTTCAACATTCAAATCATGCCAGATTAGACTTGGACACTGCTAGGCCATGAGAGAGGCCTCAATGTTCAAATGCAGGTGTGAAGCATCCTTCATAACTTAATTGCTTTAGACTGGAGGAGATTTTGCATCAACATATGCTTTTTGCACAGTAAGAAATATGAAACTCCCAATGTATGGCTTTACATGGGATGGGTTAAAAAGATGAAACAAAAATCAGGGACCATCTACAAAATTCTGGGCAGTTGAAAACTGTGCTTAAATGAGAAGACAGAAGCAGTGCGGTAAGTATTATCATTACTATAACTTTTAGTAAAGATTCTGTCAGTGATCAACCAAATATTTTTAGCAATATGTCATTTGCATGATGATGGCTAGGACAGAGCCAAAAATGAGGCATAGGATGGGGGTGGGTGCACACCAAAGGCCCAAAATCAGCGACAAGCTGTAATATTACTGTAATTTATGTGTATAACAGGTTTTGTATCAACATGCATTTTCTGAACAACAGGAAGTATGGCATTAACTGTACTCCTCAGCAATTTACCTGAAAATCAAATCATACATTTACTGTTGCTCATCATTCTGGTTTTGTATTTGTGTGGAGCAACTTGCAATACTTTCAATATGTAGCAAATCTTTACGCTGAGCAAAAGTGAAGTATATTACATACCCATCAGATGTCTGAATTGTACATACAGGTGGCTATAAATGTTAAAAGTTGGGGGTGGTTGGATGAAAATAACTGTCTTATTAATTGCTCACTTTAAAAAGTCACTACCTGGCTTTGCAGGACAGTGTGCATTTCTGAGAAGTAAGAAAGAATACTTAACTGCACACCAGAAATGTACAAAGTAGGTATATTTGCTGGGGCTGTCTGTGGAGGAAAATGACTACCTGTCTACTGCTGATTGATTTATGTAAAGCAAATTGGAATACTAATGTGTGGCAACAGTCTGCCTGAAACAATGGTGAAATGCATTACATGGCCATCCTCTTTATCACAATCCGATATTTGAACTGTACATAGAAATGCTAGGGCTAAAATCACAGATGATGACCACCTGGGATAAAAAGGTCCAACAGGGTCTTCTCTAGAATTTTGGGAACAAACATTCACAGGTTTTACATATTCTGTAAAATCCCCTTTGTGGTAAAATTTTAAATGGAAATTGTGCTACGACCATCAACCCTTGCAAGATTGTCTGGCAAGTGTAAGAACCTGCAGTGCAACCTAACTTCAGTTATGTTCTTATTAAATGCAATAAATTAAGAGGTTACTAGCAAATGGTAAACTCTGGGAGGCCACACAGGGTATTTATAGGTCACTGGTTACTGCTAGCCATTTGATCATGTAGATCATTTGTAGCCTATTCACAACAATGCCCACCAAATTACCCTTTTCCATAATACACTGTGAGGGACATTGGGGCTGTATTTACAGTTATCAATCCACTTGTCCAAGTTGAACATGAAAAGGAAGATGAAGCTATTTTGGTTATCTTGCATGGGGAGTGTAGTCCATAAGAGCAGAATTCATTGAGTGAGGTATCCAATATATGTCAGCAGGTTCTATTTCTGTTACATGGAACGTTACAGTGTTTTGTGTGGGTGTGCACTGTGTTCCCAGTTTTGCAAACATGAAGAGGTTATACGTGACAGGGTAATTTAACGCTTTATGTGCCACAATGAGATCACCTTTAAGGAGTACGCATGAGAAAGAGTAAATGTATATGGCCCTTAAGGCATTTGATGTAGGTAATGGAGTGCAGATCAGTATTCTTAGTAAGGAAACGTTGGTATTTCTCAAGTGTAAACAAGCATCTGCTCAGATATGTGCAAAAGAGAGCACTGCATTCAATAATAGGCCCAATGAGGAACAAATTGAGTGGTATGATGAAATGCTTGCACTGAGATAAAAAAGGTTGAAATAGGCTCCCCAAGCATAAGTCAAGGAGTCTGGGGTCAGAAATTGCACTAAGGACAGTGAAAGTAAAATAATTCTTCTGACTGAGTTGTCCTATCATATCTACATAGTAATCCTTCTTTCTGCAGAGTCATATCTCCTAACTCTTCAGATGGTGTCCAAATATTTTTGAGATGCAACTATGCCTTCCCCATATGTATTCTTGGCTCAGAAACTAAGAAAATTCAGGAAGAAATATCCGTTATCTCAGAAACTTTCTTGGTATAAATGATCTGCTGTTGACAGATGTGAAACAGAATTGATTGTACCTCTGTTTTTCAATTCTGAGTTGCACAACTGTCATTAACCATGAATCTATGAATTCCCCAAGGAAGGTTATTGACATTAACAGATTTCATGTTATCTACACTTATCCACAGAAAATAAAATAATTAAATGATTAGACTGATGTGTCACCAGTTCATCTGTTTTTTGCCACTATCAAAAAATTGTACAGATAGGAAAGCAGTTTTGCTTCCAGAGGTAAGGATCCACTAGAGCAGAACATTGGAAACACTTTGTAGTCTGTAGATAATTTAAATGGCAGGGATAAAAACTGGAAAATGATGATGAACTACATGAAGTCTTGTGCATTTTTGAAAAGGTCTTACTGGAAAATGAAAATATGCATTTTCCATGTCTAGTATAACCACGTAAGAGTCCTGGTCTTTGAAGTGGAGTGCAGATTTCAGAATTACTTGGCTGAAATATTTGCATTTAAGAATTTATTCATAGGTGACTTTTTGATACCAGAAATAGTCTGGAACATTTTGTACTCTCTGGTAGGACATCTGTGAAAAACATTCTTTGGCACAAGCTGGTCTACCAATGATAAGCAATATGAACCACCAAATTAAGGCATGACTAGTCAAATAGTCCTGACTCACTCCTTGTGGGACGAGTAAATGGAACAACTAGGCCACGCATGGAAGTCACTGAGATCATCATATGGTTGGTCAAAAAAAGTGCAGCAAATAGTCCCTTTTCTATACAAGGAATTTTGTTACTATTGGCAAAATATTTGCGAGATCAAAAATAGGAGATGTACACATATCCGTGAATAAGGTCCCAGCTTTTCCTTTCCTTCTTCCTAAATTAGGCAACAGTATCATCTGCTGGATAACTTTCAGAAGTCTTGATCTCATGTGCGGTTTCCACCCTTAACTTTCTTAAAAAGTACCATGGATTCGGCAGCTCACGGAGCAGCATCCACAGCATCATAATCACATTTCAGTGTCTGTAGCCTGTCTATCCATTGTTAGAATTATGATGTGTTCTAGTCTTCTGTGCGTGCGCGCCTGTGTGTACCTGTGTGTATGCGCGTGCCTATGTGTATATATGTGTGTGTGATACTACTGTTAGAAACAAACTCCACTTTCTTGAATTCCTCTAAAATGGAACTATAAGAAACCCAGTGGCCAAAATATAGTTTAATGCTCTGACTTTTAAGGTATTGGAGATTATATACATCTATCTAATGGCTATTTATAGAGTCAATCAGCATGCCTTTTAAGTACCGGACACTGTGAATCAGGAATCACTGTGAATCAGGAATGGACTATCTGCCTGAACATCTTTAAAATAATAGCAATGTGAAGGGACTACCACTTTGCATTTGGAAGCCTCATCTTCTCTCTCTATGCATTTTTTTCTGGAGAAGAGGGACTTCCCAAACACCAGCCCAAATTTCTTCCATAAAATTTAATTTTTCCAATAAAGAAATCTGGTGGTAAAACTGAAAATTAGGAATTTTCTTTATCAGAATCTTGATATGGAGGAAATTATCTCTGTTGTATAGAAATCCTTATCACTAAAGGGATCAGAAGGCGGCTTTTTTTAAGTTGTCTTCCTGAATATTTTCAAATATTCAAGTTTCAGCATTGTAGCCACAAGCTGACTTCAGTCTAACAAAGGCACCTGTGTAGGTTTCTGCTGCTTCAAAAGTGTTTCCCTTTGCCAAACTGAAATACTCTGCAAACAATTTATGGTCAAAGGAAGACTCCAGCAGAATTCGATTATGTTACGGAGAGCATAGCATCAGAAAAACTACAGCAGTGTCAGGCTAATTTTCAATCAAAATCCACTGATCTGATATGACCACATGGGGTATAACAATACAGATATAGAAGATGATGTTACAAAGGGTTTTAAGGCACTACTGAGGTTGCGATGAGAACTCTGACACTTTTACACTGTGACTTCCTACACCGGTTTTGGGATTCATTTGAAATGTAGTGCTACCCTCAAAATTTGAAGTAGAAGTACTGTTTTTATGTCACTTAAAATTCAGCTTTCAAGATTACACTCTATTAAAGTTTTCCACCTTGTCCTTCTGTTTGCTGCTCAATTTCCTGGATTCCATCCTCAAGAAAATAAAAGGAGAATATAGTGGAAAAGTAAGAAACAGAATTATTTATGTTATTTAAAAAAAAAAATCAGACTACAACTTACATGATCACAAGATAATTCAAAGGTGATCTTTGAAGAAAGCTGGCAAATAATCAGTGACCAGGGCACTACACAGAAGAAATATTAGGGTCTATATTGTAAGTCCGAAGCTTGAAAACTTCGAATCTCATATGATCGACATCATATGAGTGAAGTTTTCAAACAAAGAACATCACAATGGAGATCGCCATAGGGAATATTCCCCTTCACTTCAATGTAGTGCGATCTCAGAGTTGGTATATTTAAGTAGCGGGGGGTGCAGGGGGTTTTCCCCCCTGCATAGAGCGTTCAGGTAGGTTTTTTTTATTTTTAGTTTATATTTTATGTTTGAAAACTTCGCTCATATGGAGTCGATCATATGACATTCGAAGTTTTCAGACTTTGAGCACATAATATAGACCCTAAATACTATGCTGGTGCCAAAGTTAAATGAAGAACTTGGAAAGGCATAAGACCAGCTCTGGTCTTCATGGGGAAAAGAGGTACAGATGGTAAAATGTATAGCCAAGACTGCAGACCTTCTGCAGAGAAGGTAGAAAACTTCATGACCTTTGTATAATCAAAAACTTGTTTTGTGATGAACTACATAATTCAGTGAAGTCAGTCATGCAGGTCACCATGGCTTAAACCATTGGGTAAGTAAGAAGTGAAAATTAGCAAAAGTATGTAATTACTATCGTTTTACTGGGTGTCAACAGTTGCTGTGCCAGCACTGTGTGATTTGGGACAGATCTGACTTCTGGTTTGCACATGGCAGCCATAAACATAACAGTTACATGCCACAGATGAAGTATGGTGTCGTATTAGTTTGTATAGATGGACACCGGAAATATTTTATTAATGAGTACATTACAGAACTGCAAATGGAAACTGGTGTTGTTAAAATTACAGTGACTAAGGAAAGACTGAAAGCTAAAGAATAAAAAACTTCAAAGGGAAACTTCCATGCTTCTTCCACCACTCTGTAAACAAACTGTAGACCTGACAGTATTTTTTTTGCTAAAGTGATAAAATAATGTAGCAGACTTCATAAAAAGATACATCAGTCACATTTGCAGAGATGCCTTACCTAAGAAAAAGTGTTGTGGAATAAATTATATGTATATCATAGTTTTGTGGTCGGGAAATCCTTTATTGGCCATTGGAAATACAACTGAAGTTTTGGTTTTATTAAATATTACTATATGACAGAGAAGCACAGATTAATGTTTTCACTGCTTCTTGGGTCATTCATAACAAATCAAGGATAGCTTGTAATGAAGGATATTTCTCAGTAATGAATGAACCACAGAAAAGTACAGTTGTGTACACTTAACATAAATGTAGATGTTAGAGTGTATTCACTTCTGCAGTCATTACATTTGGGTTATCTGCTTGCAGGTAGCCCTCAGTTGACCTGATTAACAAAGTCTTGGGTCCTGCATGGGTTGCTGTCCCTTCTTCCATGACGACAGGTTGTCAGGGGTATAAAACATGCAGTCAACGCCATTACATCAGTTTTTCTTGCCCCAGATGTCAGGTGCCCCCCTAATGGGAAGCAATTAAATATAAAAGTACAAAGATATACCTCCAACAAAAAAGCAAATATGCCAAAAAGGCTTTTAAGCACAGTAAAGGAAAGTAGAGGTATAGCCAAAAGAAGTTAGGGGGCTGGAGGGAGGGTAGCCAGGACTGCAACAGTGAATACACTCCAACATCTACATTTATGGTAAGTGTACATAACTGTACTATGTTCTTCTTGTTTCACTGTTGCAGTCATTGCATTTGGATAGATTCCCAAAGCTATGGTTGGGAGGAGGAATTTGGATAGCATTAGGGCCAGCTATAAGGCCCTGCAAGACTGCAGTGGCAAAGCCAGCTCTGGATTTAGAGAAAATTGGCAAATGTTAATGCTTAGTGAAAGTATGTACAGAACTCCAGGTGGCAGCTTCTAGGATGTCCCTGGTAGGGATGCCTCTGAGAAAGGCTGTGGAGGTAGATGCGGCCCTGGTGGAGTGAGGTCTGATCCCCTGGGGGATAGGTTTTCTATGGTGCTTATAGCAGAAATGAATGCAATGGCTTATCCATTTAGAAATGGTTTGTTTTGAAATAGCCTTCCCCTCTGCCCCTGCAGCAAATGCCACCAGCAGTTTTTCAGATTTCCTTTGAGATTTAGTCTTGTCCAAGTAGAATCTAAGCTGTCTGTGCACATCTAAGGAATGCAGTATCCGTTCCACTTTATTATGTGGATTGGGAAAAAAGGTTGGCAAATGAATGGACTGATTAAGAGCCACACTGGATACCACCTTGGGAATGAAAGATGGATTGTTTCTGAGGGACACCCTGTCCGCATGAAAGATGATGAAAGGTTCTGCCATAAGGGCCTGTAATTCAGATACCTTTCTAGCTGAAGTGATTGCTAAAAGGAAAGCTGTTTTCCAAGACAGAAATTTTAAGTCTGCAGTAGCAGCTGGCCTGAAAGGAGGTAGAGTGAGTTTCGCCAAGACAAAGTTAAGGTCCCAGGCTGGGGTTGGAGCTCTTCTGGGTGGTCTCAAAATTTTGGCCCCTCTGAGGAACTGCTTGAGCAGTGGATGAGACAAGAGGGGAGGTTTTGTGTTACAATGAGCTGAAATGGCTGAGGCATGGATTTCAATGGAGGAAAAAGACAGGCCCTTGTGAAGCATCTCAGTTAAGTATTGTAAAATCTGGGGCAAATTGGTCGCTGCTGTGCTCATCCCTTGAGAATGGTTTCAGGCACAGAATATTTTCCATTTTTCAGCATAAGATTTTCTAGTACAAGGCCTCCTTGCCTCTAAAATTCTATCCATCACAGGTTTGCTGAGGGATGGTAAAGGAGAGATTAAGTAATTAGCCAGGCTGCAAGTTTCAGTGTTAGAAGCTGAGGGCAGAGAATCTGGTTCTCCTGCTGAGACAGCATGGAAGGAGTCTGAGGCAGGTGCCATGGAGATAACCATGACACACTGCACAGGAGGGAGTACCAGTGTTGGCACAGCCAGTCTGGAGCAATCAAAATCATCCTTTGTTTGTCCTGTTTGATTTTTAGTAGTACTTTGGAGAGCAGAGGCAGAGGGGAGAAGGCATAGACAGATTGGTTTTTCTAGCTGAAGGACAGAGCATCCACTTTCCAGGCTTGTTTGTGGGGAGTCCTTGTGCAAAATTTGTCCAACTGGTGGTTCTGGGGAGATGCAAACAGGTCTATATGTGGGCTCCCCCATTTGCTTGTCAACATGTTGAAAATCCTTGGTTCCAGTTTCCACTCATGTGGGTCCATGAGGTTTCTGCTTAGTCTGTCTGCCAGTGTATTTAATTTTCCTGGCAGGAATTGAGCTTGTAGGTGCACTTGGTAGCTCAAGGCTGTGTTTCACAATGCCATGGCTAGTCTGCAGAGGGGGTAAGAATGTGTACCCCCCTGCTTGCTGATATACCACATAACAGTGGTGTTATCCGTCTTTACTATTAGTTGTCCTGGAAGAATGCGGCCCTTGAAGGCTGTCAGAGCATTCTGTACAGCTAACATTTCTTTGTGATTGATATGCAGGTGCATTTGACTTGGGTTCCATTTGCCCTGAATGCACTTCCCCGCCAGGTGAGCCCCCCAAGCATAGTCTGATGCATCTGTTGTTAGGGTTTGGGTGGCAGGGGGTGATGTGAAAGGTAGTCCCTTGTTTTGGTGGCAGGCCTCTGCCCACCCACAGGAACTCGAGGCGTAGGCAAGGTATGACAGGAATCATTGTTTCTAGGTATTGAGACTGTTGACGCCATAGGCTTTTTAAATACCACTGTAGTTTCCTCATATGCAGTCTTGCATATGGAATTAGAAGAATGCAGGAGGCCATGAACCCCAGGGTTTGCAGTATATGTCTTGCAGATAGCAGGGTTTTTGTGGCCACTTGTTTGAAGTAGGTCGTCAAATGAATTTGCTTTTCTGGCGTGAGGTAAGCCATCTGGGAAGTTGTATTCAAGCTTGCTCCCAGGAATACAATTTGTTGACAGGGTACCAGGTGTGATTTCTTTTCATTTATGGTGTACCTCAGACAAGTTAGAACCCTTTTTACAAAGGCCAGATGATTCAAAAGTATGTCCTGGCTTTCTGCCTGAATTAGACAATCGTCCAGGTATGGGTATATTTGAATATTTCTTTGCCTGCAAAATGCAATAACTGGAGCTAGGCACTTTGTGAATACCCTGGGCGCAGTAGATAAGCCAAAGGGCAATGCAGAGAACTGATAATGTGTGTAGCCTGCTTTGAAGCATAAGTATCTTCTGCAAGATTCCCTGATTGGGATGTGCAAGTATGCTTCTTTTAAATCTAGTGTTGCCAATCAGGCATCTTTGCCTAGCATAGGAAATAACTGGTAAACAGTCAACATCTTGAATTTTGTAATATCCAAAAAGGTGTTAAGAGTAGACAGGTCCCGGATAGGACACCATGAATTGTCTTTTCTGGGTACCAGGAAAAGTTTTGAGTAGAAACCTTGTCTCTTTTCCTCTTCTGGTACCAGTTGAATAGCCCCCATGCTTAAGAGGGAAAGTACTTGTTTTTGAGCCTCTGCCCACTGATTTGGGGTTAGGTCCGGCCACGCACTTGGTGTTGGCAACGTGTGGAAGTGAAATCTGTATCCCTGGGACACTACATTTAAAACCCATTTGTCCTGGGTAATGAGTTCCCAATTCTTTGCATGAAGAGCAATCTTTCCACCCAAAGGGGCAGTCAGTTGATAAGTGCTTGGAAATTTTAAAAGGAAGTCATTGAGACAGTTTACCATACGGGGGAGTCCCACTGTTTAGTTCTGCGAGTCCCCTGGGACTGAAACCTGGGGTTTCTGCTGTGTCTGGGTTTGGCTTGAGAAGACCTGGAAGGGGCTGGAAAGGACCAATTCTTAGAGGGCCAGTGCCTACTAAATCTAAGAGGCTGAACTTGTAAAAAAAATCTTTTAACAGTTTGCATAGATTTAGCTTTATCTTCCATCTTTTTAAGAACTTCCTCAGCCTTGTTGCCAAACAGGCGGTCCTGATTTAAGGGAGCATCCAACAATTTAGCTTTAACATGATCAGGCAAAGATTGCTCCTTAAGCCAAGCATGCCTTCTGAGCACAGACCCAGTAACAGCAGCCCTGCAAGAGACTTCTAATGAATCAAAAACACATTATAAAGTATGTTTTCCAACTTGTTCGGCAAAATACATTAAAATCCTGTAATTCTTTATTTTCCACCCAGTCAGGAATCAACATCATTTTCTGTTTAAGCAGTCCAACAACATGTTGCCGATACTTTATCATATGAAACTGGCAGTTTAAAGCCTTAATGGCCAAGGTTGCAGAAGTGTAAACCTTCTTACCCCATCTATCCAGCGCCCTGGAGTCTCTATTACAAGGGGTAGGATTTTTAGCAGTAGAAGCCTTAATGCCCTTGGGCCACTGTGAAATAGTCTCTGGATCTGCAATAGGATTTTTGAAAAGGAACTTGTGGGACTCAGGGACCCTGTAGTATCTGTCAGGTTTTCTGGGAGCAGGAGGCAGGGAATCAGGGGCCAAACTAGATTCCGAAAAAGCATCAACAATGTCTAGTACAGGAGGAATAGCTAAAGGCCTATGCTGAGGTAGGAGAAGGCAATCCCCAAGCCTCTTTTTTGAATCAGTAAAATCCTGGCTTTCCCAGTGGAAATGCTGCCTTAGAGTATGTAAGGTTTCCCAAAAAGAAAAATCCTCAGGAGGGGAAGCAAAGGGAATGGAGTCCTCTGCATCAGAATCTTCGTAAGTAAGTAAGGGCAAATCCAGATCATCAGAAAAAACAGAATCCTGATCAGAAGATTCATAATCAACTTCAGTCCTAGGCCTCTTGGGGGGGGGGGGGGGTGTGGCTACCCCTGATTAGAGTTATTAGATCTTCAAAACCAAAAGGGACCAGCACACACGACAGCAGATATAAGACATAAATTGAATTTTATTTGGAGGTAGCTAAAAAGCTGCCTGGCATGAAAAGTAACAGACCGGTTTCGGCTGGTAAAGCCTTTGTCAATGTTATATATTCTTTTGCCAAAACGTTGATTTAAAAAACACCATCATATCCTGGTACTCTTTATATTCACTTGATTTAAAGTGGTATACTCCCGACATAAATAAACTTGCTAATTTGAACACAGTCAAGGCTTGGAACATGTAAAAACTCACATATAGTAAATTTGTTAAATTTAATCAGACATGAAAATCTGAGTTCCTTGAAATAATTTACATTAATCATTGGTTGCAAAAATGCAAATACATTATATTATACAAAGCCATATAGTCAGGGCTCAGTTAAAAGTCTGAATGTATAAGATATAATATATACTATATAGTTTGAGCCCAAATGACTGACCATATGTAACTTGAGACCTGTCTTAATCAAATATCACATAAATATGTACAATATTTATAGAATTATTGCCTAGAAGTACCATCATGTACTTCATATTCATTTAATCCTGGTTTGAAAAAAGCACCAAGATTTGTGATCCACTTACTTTCCATGTTGTTTAGTCTGGTATGCCATCCCATCTTAAAATTCCTGTGAAGTTGGATTTTGTCTATAATGACAAACCTGAACGAGGCACCTGTGTGATTTTTGCTGTGTTTGTATAAAGCATTTGTTATTCGTCTATTTCTTATGGAACTTAAATGTTCACTTATTCTAATGGGTCTAGAGGTCTGACCAACATAAAAGACAGAACAGGTACAATAGGCCAAATAAATAACCCAATCAGAGCTGCAATTTGCAAAAATATTGATGTTGTAGACCTTAGAAGTATTTTTGCTAGTAAATTCTTTAGTTTTGCAAAACTACAATGTCCACATGGATAGCAGCCCACTAGAGGGTCCCCAAAAAGTGTTGTTTGTATTGTAGAAACTTTTTCTTATTAGATCTTCAGCCATTCTTATTTGTTTTTTAGGCATAGAGGCCTGAACATGTGGCCTTGGCATTGGGTTTTTAGACATGGATCGAGATTTAGGCCTAAGTAAAGAAGGAGGCATCGATTTAATATGCAAGTCCATAGTCCTGAATACACCCTCAGAAGCCGGTGCCTGCACAGCGGCTCCAGACCCATCCAAGGCAGAGACATCCGCGGGTTCGATAGTTGAAGCATCGTGCAGCATACCGGCCTCTGAATGGGTCTCAGTAGAGGCCTGTGAATCAGAAGTAGCGGGTATCAGGGGCTGCGAAAGCACCTCACTGAATACTGGCGAACTGGCTTAGGAGAAGCGTTGTCGGCAGTTTTGGACCTCAGTGGCCTGTCTCTGCCTTTATCTTTGCATATTTTCAGAATCCCGGTAGTCGGACAGCTTACCAAAGACATTTCTGGATAATTGAACCAAGAAGCGAAATATTTAGGGGTGAAAATATACAGACGACGGATAGTGCGCTGATTAAATAAAGCACAAAACTGACAAACCACGATGCTTTGCCAAAGATGGTCTGCACCTGTGGCCCTGGGATTCAGGTTACTGGCTAAAGCTCTTGCCACCCCTATAGTGCCTTTTTTAGGCAAGGTTCAAAGGACAAAACCACCACCGTAAAAGATACAAGCATGCAAAATCTAAAGGTAATGCTACTCAATACTAGAAGTCTAAACCTCAAAATGCACTCTCTCGAGGCACTCCTAAAAATGGAGAACATAGATATCTGTGCAGTAACTGAGACCTGGTTTAAGGTTCCAGAGAGCACCCCCTGCAATACCAGGCTACAACTCTTACCACACTTTTCGGCCACCAAACCAGGATCAAAACACTAAAGGTGGAGGAGTGCCCATAGTCACCAAGGATATTCACACCACCAGGTTAGCTGCCCAACACAATGCATCAGAAATTCTCCAGGTGCAACTAACACTAGGTAAGACTGCAATCCAAATTGTAGCTTGCTACAGATCCTCTACCTTGCCCCAAGATTCTCACTAAACCTTTCTAAACATACTGGAAAATATTAATACTAAATAATTATACTAATACTGGGTGATTTCAACTACCCTACCATTAACTGGGAAAACTACTCGTGTACCAAAACCTTTGCCCAACGGTTCTTGGAATTCATAAATTCCAATGCCCTGGATCAACTAATCCGTAGTCCCACCAGGGGCTCCAATATCCTACACCTGGTCATTACCAACATGGGAAATCAATGCTCCACACCTATGGTCACCCCCTCATTGGTCAGGTCAGACCATAAGCTAATCACCCTTAACATCCACATCCCACCCCTACCCCCAGTAAGGAAACCTCCATAAAAACTTCTCCAAAGCCAACGTCATGCTATTCAAATCAGAAGTTACAAACTTCATGACACCCACGCAGATGGAAACTGAAAGTTTGACTGCTGAGTCCTACACTAAGGCACTGTACGAGCACATCCACTCATGCAGGAATCATGCCATCCCAAATAGAACCAAGATGCTCTCCTCCAAAAAAAGGAAGCAAATCTGATGGTCCCCTGCCATAAACAAACTTTACAACAAAAGGAAGAAACTGTTGCAGAAAAGAAGAAAATCCCAGGATGCAAAAATACTCCTTACCAGCCTCAGTAAGAAGCTGAGATCCCTCATAAAATCCTCCAAAGCTAGTTACGAAAATAAAATTGCCAAAGATTACAAAGACAACCACAACGCATTCTATAACTACATCAAGAACCTAAATGGCATGCTCATATCTGCTCTGAGCTACAACAGAATGGCATTAAATATACTGATCCCAAGGATATTGCCAATATCCTGGCAGATCAATTCAGTGCCAACTTCACCCCCTCTCACCCCCTAAATGGCCCATCTCAATACCAGAAGATTGCCAAATTCCGGTAATAACAGCCACACAGGTAAAAAACGCACTCTCCAAAGCCAAGAATACAGCATCCATGGGACCAGATGATATCCCGGGCTGTGTACTACATGAACTACAAAATGAACTGGCACCTCACCCAAGTGTCCTGTTTAATCATACTCTCACCTCAGGCTTTGTGCGCACTGAGTGGTGCACAGCTACAGTTATCCCACTCCACAAGGGGGATACACCTTGGATCCCGGGAACTACAGCCCCATCAGTCTGACGAGCCTGATCTGCAAGGCAATGGAACGTATTATCATGGAACTTATAAACAAAGACATTGGCAACCTTCAAACACTGGACCCCACCCAGTTTGGGTTCATGAAGGGCTGATCTCGTCTCCTGAACCTGACTGACTTCTTTGAATCAGTCTCCAGAGCCGTGGACGAGGGTAAGGCAGTCCACACAGCCTATCTGAACCTTGCCAAGGCCTTTGACACCATCCCCCACTCTGGAATCATAAATAAACTTATTAAGCTGGGCATTAATCCCTACATCACTCAATGGGTTGCCAACTGGTTTACTGACAGAACCTACACTGTAAAAGTAGCAGACTCCAAATCCAGCTCCAGACAAGTGACAAGTGGAGTACCTCAGGGTTCAGTCCTGGGATCTCTCTTGTTTGACATCTACTTCTCTGAAGTACAGGTCAACACTAAGGGACTCTGGCTAACAAAGTTCACAGATGACTGCAAACTGGGAGCCATTACTTAATCCCCAAATGATGTGGATACTCTACAAAAGAGCCTTACAGAAACAGATACTTGGTGCCAGAGCTATTGGGAAAAACATGTACCTGTGAATTACCACATAGGTGGCAGTACACTAAACACCGAAAGTGTGATAAGAGACTTAGGGACACAGGTGGACAGTGGTCTCACCTTCAATAACCACATCGCCACAACAGTCAGGAAATCTTTCTTTGTGGCACACCTCATCACCAAGGGCTTTTCATCCAGAAAAAAGGAAGTCATTGTCCCACTGTACTCATCCCTCATTAGACCCATTATAGAATACAATGCCCCATTTGATATGTACCTCTCAAGACATCTGCAACAACTGGAAAGGATGCAGAAATACCTCACTAAAAGAATTACAGGCCTAAAGCAGATGCCCTATGCTAACCGCCTTAAAAACTCCAGCTATACTCTTGTTGCATATTGTCTACTCCGAGGCGATCTCTGCTTAACATACAAGGCCATGTCAAACCCAGAGCTGTTGGACATGCTATACAAATAAATCCCAATCCCTCACAGCCACACGCTCCAGGGATCTAAACCTCGTCATCACAATAAACAAAGCATGCTGGAGGGATAGGTTCCTGACCCAGAGACTCCCCAGACTCTGAAATAGACTGCCCATACATGTCAAGCAGAGCGCCTCTTTGGCCCTCTTCAAAAGGAACCTTGATGATTGGATAGGAGAAAGAATATTCACCCCAGGGATCATGTCAGCCACCCTGCTAGACAAGGGCCCAGGGATCACGTCAGTCACCCTGCTATACAGGGGTCCAGGGAATAAATAGTGTGGGAAGAAATAGCCCGGGAATTGTTATGACTAGGCTTGTATAGGCCCTAGAGCCGATACCCTAGTACCAACCTATGAATCTATTAATCTGGATCTTCATGAATCAAAATACACTATATTCCGGACGGAAAGATTTGCGTGTACCGAATACCAGCCCTATAACTGAATTTCGTTCAACACTGCTGTCTATACATTCTTCTTAGTATTTATTGTCTAGGACATAAATATATTTTTGCTTCCTGGTTTTCAACATAATTTTTACAAAAAGGTTCTGGAATCCGTGGATGTTTTTAATCTACTAGAGGTGTAACTTGCCACAGCTCCTGAGTATAAATGAGTTGAGTGAAGCAGTAATGATGGAGAAACTGTATTCCTTGACTGAAATGAAAGTACTAGCCTTGGGAAAGGGATGATGCTGTATCTAAAATGTTCTTAATGGATTAGCTGGCACTGATCCAGCCAAAGAGCAATGCAAGAAACATGGTCATCCTTAAATGAAGGTACAACTGTTCTTCATGGACTCCATCTTGGAAACATACAGGAGATGACAAAACACTATGGAAAGAAGTTTAAAAAAATGGAACAACAAGAAAATTTAAAAATGACCATAACAGCTGCACAAAGATGGACATCTACAATCCTACTCTTTACATATCAGAAAGAAAGCTACAAGTACTGAAAATAAAAGTACTGTGATGCATGCTTGCACACAGGCAAACATGCGCACCCAAACACACACACACACACACACACACACACACACACACACACACACACCAGGAAATACACAGACATTTTTTGACATGAGCAGATTTAATTTCAGACTGCCTTTACACAGTACAGACTGGAAACAGATAATTTTGAGTGCTACCACGGCAGGCCTGCCATTAAATTACCATTCCTTCTGGGTAAACCATTCAGCAAACACATTTATTTTAAATGCAAGTGGAAAAACAACTGTTTCAGGAACTACATAATAAAGAAGAAATTATACATAGCTATCAATTATTTGCAGTACAGAGAAATACTAGTATTCAGAATTTTTTTTTGTCTGGATGCTTTCTACAGTCATAATAAATGCATCATAACACATCAAATCACTTGAAGCATATGGTACAACATTCATTTTCCAACTCTGCAAAGAGTTATTCTACTGAAATTGATAGGAAAGGGTGTGGAGTGAAAGAAAAAGTCTATTGCAATTTTATTAGTGTTCAAGGGTACTGACTTCTTGCCTATTCACAGGCCTGGTACACTGTAGTTTTCTTTTAAATTCTGCCTTCCTGCATCAAATCCAAATAATTACAGGCCTGTAGCACTCATAAATATTTCTATCAAAATTCTTTCTACAGTCCTAGCCAGTAGAATCAAAAAATCTTACCTCTCATTATATCTTCTGAATAACTATGTTTTATGAACAATGACAATACACTTACCACTGATTCAATCATTAGTTTAAAAGTGTATGATAAATGCCCTAACTATGCACTTTCAGTAGATGCAACCAAAGCTTTTGACAGGGGTAAATTTTTTTATTAAAGATACTCAAGAAGTGTAGCATCCCTGAAGACTATATAAACATGGTTAGGGCTTTATACAGTAATGCCACGACAACACCATTTATAAATAAAAAGCAATCGAAACCTATAAAAATTGTGAACTGTACATGGCAACGATGCCCACTATCATCATATATGTTCAATATATACATAGAACATCTACTTCTTAAAATATCACAAAGATCTTATCACCATCTTATGAATATTTCAAAATTCCCAATAAAGTACACAGCTTTTGCTGATGATTTTAATATCTATTTTGAATTTCCAAATACAGATTTGAATAAGATATTAAACTTAATTGAAACATTTTCAAAAATATCCAATTATGCCATTAACCCCCAAAAAATCAGTCATATTCCCTCTGAATACTCTAGGACATAATGAATTCTACTTCCCTGAAACTGAAATAAAAGTCAATTATAATCTTAAACATCTGGGCATAATGTTCACTCACCCCCAATATATGACTAAAAACAATTTGCTCAAAACCTGGACTACTATCATTGAGGACACTAAGAGATGGTTAAATCTCACTCTATCTCCACTACCTAAGATGGCTATATAGTTAACATCAATATTCTTCCAAGTTTATTGTTTCATTTTAGTACTATTAATCAAAATATACCCCAAAACATCTCCAAACTTGAAACACTACTAGGTAAATTTATTTGGCATCCAAAAAATACAAAAATAAAATATTCCAGATTAACATTACCCAAATAAAAAGGGGGGCTAGGTCTACCTGAATTCCAAACATACTATAACATTATAAATGCTAGTCGAATTATACAAATAGTAAATTTTGAACCATTCAACAAAGCATGGTATCCACTACGGATTAAAATATATTACAATCATCTAATCTCATGTAATTTAAATCCTAAAGCAGTACCTTTTTTGAAGTCTAAGATGTTAAAAGTATTTTAAGGTCCACCCCATAATCATAAGAAACATACTAATATTTCAAAAGCTGGTATCCTCCCTAAATCTTAAAGATACTTTGGCACTGAGACAACCAATACACCTTAATCCAAATATGAAACTACAAAATACTATGATAAACCTAACTCAGTACCCCAAAATCAAAAACATCACAGTATGGGATCTCTATTAGGTCAAAAGCCTTTCGATTGAAAACATTAGTCAAAGATTTGAAGTACATAAAAGTTATAACACCATAATCAACTAATTGACATACCTGATTAACACATTTAGTATGAATATTAAAATAGATAACCAAGACATACAGCTATTATCAACAAATTATTAACCTGTTACATTTGAGATCTAAATCTGTTGCAATTGAGCTTACTTTGAAACTAACCCCACTCAAAAAATTAATTTACACCCAAATTATGATTAATAACAATGCTCATCACACACCACTTTTTCCAAGTAACATTAATCCTTCACACTCTCCTTATTGCACCATATGCCAAAACAACATTGCAGACACACTTCACATTTTTTGGAGCTGCAAGAATGTTTACAAATTATGGTGTTTAAGAGCCAAGTTAGAAAAAAAAAGGATACATTAAATCTACCCTGTCATTGGATATGGCAATTTTACATGTATTCCCTAACAATTTTTCCTGTGAAAATAAAAACACATCACAGTCACACTGTGTGCAATGATGAAATCATACATAGCCCAAAACTGGTTAGATATATGTAAAATCACATGGGAAGAATTTAAAGGAATGTCTATAAAGTACTTATTAGCCAGTAAACTAATTACAAGAAGCCAAAAGAAAACTATCCTACTATCAGAAACATTGGAGAACGCTTATAGAAATCTTAGGTCAAAACTGATTTTATGAACAAGGGACTACAACATCAATATTATTCTATGTAAATAAGGGAGGCTAAAGATATTTAGTATTGTAAAATGTTTACCCACAACAATGGGCAGGTCATGGCAATATAAGATGAACACTCACGGTGACATCAATGTATATAGGGTATATAGTTAATACAAGATATAAAGTAAGTTAGATAGGCTAGAATGTCTTGATGCAACTGTTTTAATGTCAGACTTCAATATGGTGTATATTATCTCTTGTGTAGTTTTCTGCATTATAGCTCAATATGAACAGCTTGATTGTTAATTAAGTTTGTATATTGTTTAACACTGATGGTTCGTGTTATACATACTTTAATAGGATTACTGCAACTTGATATTCTTAGTACCTGTTCTTATATTTTTCTGTGATATTCTTTTCTTGTATTAAAATAAGAAGAAAAAATGCAATAAAAATATATTTGAAAAAAAAAAAGTTCTGCCTTCCTAATGCATGAAGTTGGTGAAAACTATGGCAAACAAGTACTTGTTTGCATACAAAAAGTTGCACCAAACTTGGACTGCATCTGAAGTACAGAATGATGAAAGGGGAGTATGTGACGGGTGATGAGTGGCTAGGTGACACTACTAATGTAACTAAAGTAGGTATAGTTAAAAACAAATGAAATAATTTGATCATTAAAACTGTAAAATCTCTTACCTTGATAAGGTGTTTGTTGACCCACTTTGTGAAGGTTTTCTTCTGGACACGATCTCTCTCATCTGCAAGTTAGAGAGAAGAGAAAGGTTATAATTAGAAATGATGCCATGTTTGACAGTTGATGCTGCATACAACCTAACTGCAGTTTGGTTCTTGAAGAGAGAATGTGGCACATGAAACTGTGGGATACCATACAAACACTATGCAAAGTATGAGGGTGTCACTAAGGAATCAACAAAATGGATATGAAAAAAAAAATAATTTCCATACCTCTCAACTGTCCAGATTTTCTCAGAAAGTCCAGATTTTTGTTTCATATATTTAATCTGTTCCTCGCTAACATTTGTGATTTTCTGGCAAATCGCTGAGGATTGAAGCCACTAATTAAGGACAGGCATTTGAGTTTCAGACTTCATACAGTTCTAGTTCAGAAAATGCATGTTAGCACACCACCTTTTATTCTACCAACTTTCTAAGTTTATAGGAGCAATATGTAAAATGTATCCCCCCATTATTTTTGGCTTTGTTCAGATTTCTTGAGATAAGAGGTTGCCATGTATGAGTTTTACAATCCTACCAACCTATATAAAATTGCTAAAAGATCACTATCGGAACAATTCTACATTAAACAGATCTTCCTACAGAGGCAATAACAAATTACTTTTGCCTTAGTCCTTATTGTTCACACAACAATGTTACTTCTAAGGTTGTTTTATCCTACTGAAATTTATTTTTAATGATTTAAATTGCACTGGTCTATAATGAAAGAAAACAGAAAGTGACATGTGGAACTAGGAATGTGGTTTACTGTTACAACTTGCACACTATGCAACAAGGAATTTTCTATTTTTTTCAGTTTGGAAAAAAAAAAACATGCCTTGGGTTTTTATGGTAGTCATCCGATTGGAGACATACAGAGTACTGTTTAGGAATTTTGTTTTTATTTACTTGTTAACTTTGCAAGCCAGTTATGTACAAGTGCCTGCTGTTCCTGGGGTGGCCCAGGCAGACTCACTCAGGAGACAAATAGACACTAAGGGGATCAAACACAGGACCATAGAATGAAACTCGCCATAATGTTCTGCACTGTAAGTTTTAGACTTACATTCATGACATACATGCTTTTTGTGACCTAGCAGTTAAATTTTAAAAAAAGCAAGGAGCAGCTGTAAATGCATTAAGAACAATGCAAACTGCTAGGTGACTGAAAAAATACTTTGTAATGTATGCATACTAAACAGTTAATGAAGCCAAAATAAGCAGGAGAAAAAAAATTCAATTTGGCATGCAAGTCAATGAAAACAACTTGGCAGTTTTAGAACATTAGATGGTCAAAAGTGGGAGGGCAAAGCTTAATGCAAAATTGTAATTACTGCAAGATTGGAGGACAATACACACAAAAAATATTGGAAGACTTAAAAGCAATCAGATGATGACAGACAACAACAAGACAAAATGGTGGTAGTGTGTAAATGAAAGTTACTACCATTAGGAAGAATGAATGAAAGGACTATCTTGCTGTACAGGCAACTGGCAACACATTATGGAGAAAGCTGGGTATTCTGTAACGAAAATAAGTATGTGCCTGTTTGACGGAATGAATGATCCAATATACACCAAATAAAATGTATAGATAAAAGGTTTGTACATTTTGTTATTTAAGGGAAAACATTAAAACAGAAATAATGTGGGACTCAATGTACATGGAAAACAGCATTACCATCATTACCACTTGTGCGCTGTGACAGACTGAGTCCAGCTTCTGACAGTAGGTGAACACGATGTAGTCTCAAGTACAGTATTATTAATTTTGTAGATGCCCAGTAACAATAATGAAGGAAATGAACGCTGGAAATAAATAAGCAGGACCAGTGCCTTGGAAGTACTCCTGTAAAAGGCATTAACACTACCTGGAAGAACACAGTACATTTTTTGTGCATCTTCAATCACAGAACAGGCCTTTGTCAGAAACAATGCCTGCTCAGCAGTTACAATGGAAAGGAGGGAAGATTTATTATATTCAGTTTGCAGAAATGCTGCTGAGGGAAATAACCCTGCTCCTCTCAGAGTAAAGGTGAAGAAAGCAATGAAATCTCACCGCTTCATCCTAGAATTTTGAAAGAAATGGCATCTATGCTAACCCTGTAAACAAAACCAAAGGGTAAGGAGCCCTGAAGAGTGGAAGGAGGGCAGACGTGGTAACTTTTCACAAAAGGAAGATGAAAAATTACTGACTTGTTTGGTTTGACATCAGTTGTGGGGAACGTATGAAACCACTGTTGAAGGAAAGAATCTTGGAATATACGGAAGCCAGCAGGGTAGTGGACCCACCTCTGAATGTGTTCACACTAGGAAGGTCTTACCAAACAAATGTAACAGAAATGTAACAGAATTCTTTGACAGAGTAACTATGGTAATGTAGAGAAAGGGAGGCTGTAAGCATGGCCTTTCTAGACTCTAGAATGGTATTTGATGTGGTATGGCAAAAACTTATTAAATAAATTAGACAGAGTTGGAGGGGGTCACAAGTTGACTGTAGGGGTAAAACATTGGCTTCACAAAAGGGCAAACAAGGTAATAACAAATGGAGTACACTGAAAATGAAAGGATGATTGCCAGTGAAGTTCCAGAGGGATCGTAAAAGAGGCGAGCTCTTTGCAATGTCTAAGGAGCAAAGCACATTCTAGAAAAAAAGGACATCTTTTTTGATTACACAAAGATACATCACAGGCTTGATACATAAGAAAATACAGAAATGATGAAAAGAATTCTGCAAGAGTGGATGAACATTACCCAGGAAAGAAGTACACTGCTGAAAGGGAAACCAAACAATAAGGTTTTGTCACATTAAGTGAGCCAACACAAACTATGAAATAGAGAAGCAAAAGCGGCCAGTAGAAACAAGGATGCATATGAAAATGTATCAGCAGTAGAAAACATTACTGTTATCCCCAAGTCAGTGGGAGACAAAGTTTTTAAGCATTTGGAAGAATTATTTAGAGTAATAAGTGTAGAATCCTGAAAGTTTGTAGGAGTCAAAAAGAGTAAAAGCACAATAAAGGTAAAGACAGGCACAATATACATATAAAAACACATATGAAAAACAATCTTGCTCCTTTTTTTTAAGCTCTGGGAAACACTAAAAGAAGACATTCTGAGTGAACTTCACATGCTGTGATTTTTAGCACTTCAGTGGTAATACTGCTCATTAGAAGCCATTCTGCTGTGAATATATGGCAGGCAGTCAAACTCTGTGCCCCCGACAGCATGCATGGTTGCATACCCACGAGTGCACACATGCAGAGCTGCAAGTTTACCTGCAGTGCTATCACTCAAAGCTGAAAGACCTTTGTTGACATTATAGTAGTAAGCTCGCTCATATAGACATTAGCTAGAATACCAAGCGATCCACGACACCAGTACATCCACTAATTTCAAGCATGCAACCTAACCTGATAGAAAAATCTCAATTACAAAAAGCTAATCTTTTGCTGCTTTTTAAGCTGTAATCACCTCACTAGCTTACACATACACATTTGACCAAGAGCACATGCGTATATTTCATTGATTTGCATTACTCATCAACCTTGCATACCAGATGGTTACCTGGTACATCCTACATAAAGCAAAACTGAGCACATAAAAAGCTTCAGCTATTGATGCTGACCACTCTCAGACATACACCTATCAAGATGTAAATAAATATTTCCATATACTTTGCAACTCACAGCACTTTAAAAGTATTTCTGTAGATCAGTATTGATTACAACACTTTTTTGCTTTTGTGACTAATAGGACCTAAAACAAGAGGTTTCAGGGCCGGCCTTAGCTGAAACGGTGCCCTAGGCAAAGTACTTCAATGGAGCACCCTTAAGCCCCACCCACACCATACAAGGAACACCCCTATTTGAGCCACGCCCACAGATGGGTCACTCCCACAAAAGCCAATCCAGTTCTTCCAATGTTTAAATGCATGAAAAATTATACTGTAACAGACACCTTGTAGTGTAGTTAAGACTGCAATTGAAGGCTGAATTCTCCTTAATAAACCTGCTTGATCTGTTGCTAGTGTAGAGAGTTTATCTACAGTCATGAAAGACAGTATTAACTGTTTTTTGCAAGGTGCATTGATATTTACGTTATCATTTGGTCTAGTACAGCTACACATTTGTAAAACCCCCACTCCCAATGTCCTGCAGAAAGACACTTGTTGCTAAGGTTTACTACTGAAATTTGAATGTAAATTATGTAATTCCACTACTCAGACATTCTCTACTTTTTTCTACACAACCCCGCCTGTACTGCAGCATTTGCGCCCTCCTCCCACTTCCGTAATCCAAAGCATGATATCACAGCACATAGCATGGCTCCCTACAGCCCCAACAGACTAGATGACTGCTTATGCAGGTGCGACCCCATCTACTAACTACACCACATACAAAATATTCACATATGTAGCCACCTAAAAGTAATCTTTGATACAGTTCTGAGTTTTGTTAAACGACCAAATTTGTGAGTGCAGAAAGAAACCAATATTTCTAATACAGTGCATTTATACTGTAGAGTTAACAGATCATTGCAGTTTCATACACAAATATCATCAAGCAGAGAAACGTACTTGTTGAACCATAACTGCAGCAGCTAGAGATGAGAAATTAAGGGACCAACTGAAATGTGTATCTGCTTGTTGGAAACCAGCCCTGTTAGGGATGCTACCAGCAAACGTATTTTGCTGTTAGTGCTGCTACAGCAGCACTAAGAGCAAAATACTTGTGCTAGATATATTTCAGCTTTTTTACTTAAGAGTTATACAATATTTACATGGTAAGCATGTGTGCGGTCACACCAGACAGAAATGCACCCTTCTTTGAAACCACACAGTAGCGCAGCAACTACTGTAAATTTGAGCTGACCACTTGAAATGCTTATATGTTGGTGTAGAGCCAATGTTAGGGCAACGAAAAGGTCAGATAGTTACGGCAATGCGAGCAAGACCGCATTTAACAAGAATGAGAGAACTAGATGAAAATATATAACTTATCACGATGGACCTGATTTCAGACTTAGCAAAATACCACTTCACAACAACCTTTGTGAATAACAAAAAGTTAAGGACATCACACACCAAATTACAATAGAAAACCAAACGAAATATAATTACCATTTCCAACGAACCATAAAAAATATGTACTTACTTGAATTTACTGACTGGGAAAGTTGAACTAGACAGAGCACATATTCAGTGGAGGCCCAGGGGGAAAGTTCCATCACAGTAGTGAATTTCAACAAGCCAAAAGCTAGACAGCTTTTACAAACAAAACATTTCTTCACATGAAACTGCTAGGATTCGTATTGTCACAGCCTACCTAATACCCGCCATCTTATATGTTGCTCCAGTTTTCACAAGTTTAACAACCACTGTAACAGCAAACAACCAAATTCGTATCCCACCTACCTAGTTGGACCCACCACTGCATAGCCATTAACTGCCTCAAACTACCCACTTTCTTACACTCAACTACTGTCAGCCCATGAACTCCAGAAAGTTGTCCAAGCCTGAGCATGCTTATAAAGCCTTAGCAAACCCTTAGGCTCCAAAGGGAAACTACTACTGAATATAACTAAAACCTAAAACCACTGCTGGCAACTCACTATACTCCAGCACCAACTTCAAACTATGGAATTCTGTACCTGACACAAATTCAGAATGTAGTGTCTTTCAAAATCACAATAAAGCATCATTAGTTCAACAACAGTCTCTGCATATGCTCTCCAACCCAATAAATATATCTTCACCTCTTACTGATCTATTTATCTCACTAGCATAGTTTTCTTAAATATTGCTACAATGTCTTGTATTTTCCACTCAAAAGCATTTACTTCTAGCTTAACTGAAACATTGGCCCAAACTACACCAGACTGATAGAACTGTGTATTAGTACTGAGGTGTACAAAACAGCTGCTATTTCTTTGTAAACATTCATGCCTACAATACCACATTTTATATCACATCTGATTATTTTGATTATTATTTGTACTTTGCATCACATTTTCTTTTTGTACCTCCCCAGGAATTCACTGAAAAGGGGTACTTTGCTGGCACTATCTTCAGTTCTTATTATGCTGTGGTCAGTCCAATGCTAGAGGGCAGCACAACCCTCCCAGTTGTCTAAAACCTGGAACAGAGTAACCGTGGACTAGAAATATAGGGAGGGGGATATGATGATAGGTTTAAGATACCCATCCCAATCCCAACCCCGAGCCATAGACACCAGGCAGACAGAGGGGAAGGAGGGTAGGAGTTGGCATTGCAACACTCACCTACTTGAATATCTACAGTTGTGGCAGGTGTAACACAACTGTACCATGTTCTTCACAGTCAAGTGTTACAGTACTGATCCTTGGGAGGAATCACAAAGCTGTAAATTAGGTGGTTAGCTGTCTGAAGACCCCCGAGACAGAAAGTTCTGTTGATTTATAGTAGCACAACCTGTCTTATCCCTGGATGCAGTGCCTAAATGGTACTGCTTAACAAAGGTGTGGACTGAAGACCAGGTGGCAGCTTCCAGGATGGCCTGAGTAGGGCACCTTTTTAGGAAGACAGTGGCGGCCTCTCTGATTCCTGTGGCATGTCCCCTGACAGATGTTGTAGGTACTTTCCTTGATGAGTATAGCAAAAGGTAAAACAGTTCGCTGTCCACTTTGGTATTAACTCTGGAAATTGGGCCAGTTGCAGGTGTCTGCATAGCAGGAAACCCCAAAGATCAGTACTGAGACGGTGATAGACTCTTACATCTATAATTATGGGATGTTTAATGCAACTGTACTTTCATCATACATCTTACTAAATGAATCATGTGGAGATGTACCCACCCACCTTCCCAAAAATTTATGGAAGGCATTTCCCCACAGAAGCCCCAATCCTTATCTCAGTTCACCATGTGGCTTGTAACTAAAACCCACTGCCCTCATCATAGCTTTATATATCTTATGTCCAGAAAAAGACCCAAAACTGTTTTTTTGCAAAAACGTGTAAGTAATTTTTCATCTGGCTTAACCATATAAATGAGAGCATTACCCAGAGATTGAGATTTTCTTCTACATTCCTGCTCCCTTTTTGGATTTCCATGTAGTGACAACCATAGGTTTCAAGTATCAAGCAAAAAGAATCAGTGACACTGGGCAACCCTAATGTGTCTATTCCATTAACTTGAAAGGCAGTTAGAGCCATCTGTGTAACTTTGCCACCAAATCAGTATAAAGTGTTGTGAATGTGATCAGTTTTGCAGAAACATTTGCATATAAGAGTGCTAACAATGCTTGAATTAAATACTGCAACTTGGGCCTGTCAAACTCCATCCTGACAGCTAAGATAACTCTCACCAAAAGATTTCATTTCTCTAGTGTTCGCTTTTATAGACGACTCAATTTTCAAAATATCGAAAGTTTGCCTTCCCTTCCCTTCACAAATCCACATTGATCGCTTACTATTAGCCCATGAATACATCTAGATAAACATATTGCAGTAATTGACAAACAGTTTATAATCATGACTAAATATTAATAGTCTCTTACCAAAGAAGGCAGGCTTGGGTCATTTCCTTCCTTTGGTAATAAAACTGGTTCAATTTACTTTCAGTGTAAGGATATAGGCATAGATGGAATAACAGTGCACCGGGCATGTACCAATGAACACACATTCTGTTCATGAACTGCACATTACTCAGTACCACAAGCAAGCCACCATCCAGACAAAGACTGATACACTGTACAAGGGGTATGCTGACATTCTGCCCTGAAGTACAGGACTGTAATATTCCTTATTCCTTAATCCAAGAACTAAGCCAACAGACAAACAGAGACAAAAAAACCCACAGACTGCAGCAAAAGTACACAACAATGCATTTAAGTGCTTTTCGTTGCTCAAATAAAGCAACTTCTTCAGAAAGTTGCTTTATTTGAGCAATGAAAAGTGCTTAAAACGCACTTTTTGTTTGCTACAGTCTGGCTTTGTCTTGGTTAGTCTGTTGGCTTAGTTCTTGGTTTCTCAGTGTTTCTTTGCCAGTATTTTGTTTGTTTTATTCCTTAATCCAAACTGAGTGGTTTAGTTTAGTACATATAGAATATATGACAAAAAGCCTGAATTTTAAATGAATGAAATGAAAGTAGATCAAGAGAAACATTTTCAATTGAAATCAATGTTCACGTCAACGATACACGATGTCTTTAGCAATAGAATGATAAGGAGTAATTTGCTTTCCGGAGCTCAAGAACTGGACTTATTTTCTTGCAAAGCAAAGGAAATTTAAAAAGAAAAAAAGTCGCTCTTTGTCTCCCGTGTCACCCGCATGGTGGAAATAACCAGGCCACTGATGCACACACATCCAGGAAGTGAAGAAAGCTAACAGATCCACCCACCTCTATCGCATTAATGAAGAAAAGAATGAGAGGTGGGCGGTACGAAAGCATCACTGGATGATTCAAATAAAACTAAAGAAGAGTAGCTACTCACAGATGCAGGGGGGAGGGAGTGGAAGAATACAGTACGGGGCTGGTGAAGTCATGCTTTAGATTACGGAAGTGGGGGGGGGGGGCGCAAGTGCTACCGAATGGGCAGAAATGTGGAGGAAAAAGTAAAAAAAAAAAACATGCAGTGGAGAAAACAATTTCATTAAATTTGCACCCTTTATGAGGCCAGCCTGTACAGCGCCCTAGGCGGTTGCCTAGTTCGTCTATGCCTAAGGCCGGCCATGGGTTTCAGCATGCATGGTGGCTCATGTCAGCTGTTATGATCTCTGTCACACAGTTCCAGTGTCCTGGGTTCAATCCTGAATTTGGGTTACTGCCTGTATTTAGTTTGCATGTTCTCTTCATGTCTCGTAGGTCTGCCTGGGTTTTTTCCATCTACATTGTTTTTCTCCCACCTCCCAAAGTCATGTTACTTGATTGGCTATTTTAGTTTGCCCATACACTCAATTTACCCTTTTGGGGTATTTTCATGCCTGAAAATGATCAAAGAGACCAACCTTTACCTGATTAACCAAGGAGTAAAATAAATAAGTAAGTAAGTAAATAAATAAGTAAGTAAGTAAGTAAATAAATAAATAAAAGTAGGGCTCTGAAATGTGCTTTACACAAACAAATCCCAAGTCAAAGTTTTCTAAACACACACATCTGATTGGGACCGAACAGCTGTATCTTATCAGTACTGTTTCTTATTCTCATGTAGGTCCCAAGGAAAACTTTTTTCTAAGTAGCCTGCTTTAGAACAACACAAAATGTAATAAATGTATAAGTTACTATATTTAAAAAAAAAAAAAAAAAAAAAAAAAAAAAAAAAAAAAAAAAAAAAAAAACATGCCATGAAATACAGAAAAGTACAGTTTTGTACCTACCATAAATGTAGATGTTCGAAGATCCACATTGCTGCAGTAATAACCTGTGGGTAGTCTGCTGTCCTCGGTCGGCCCGAATACCAAAGTGTTAGGCTGGCGTCGGTCATGGTCGCTCAGATCTGAAGTCAGTACGCCGTGGTACTAAAGCGCATGACCGACGCCATATCCTCAGTCTTTCTTGCCCCAGATGTCAGAAGGCCTTAAAAAGAAAGGCCATAGCCAAAATAGAAAATACCCAATCACCAAAATAGCAACAATAGATACACCACAAACCACACAGCCACCCCAAACTACAGAGGGGAAGGAGGGAGGGTAAATTGGACTGCAGCAATGTGGATCTTGAACATCTACATTTATGGTAGGTACAAAACTGTACTATGTTCTTCATCTCACATTGCTGCAGTCATAACCTGTGGGTAGAATCCCAAAGCAAAGGTAAAGGGAGGTTGGTAAAATCAGATAGCATTAGGAGCTGCTAACATGCCCTGTAAAACTGCAGAGGCAAACCCAGCCCTAGATTTGGAATAAAGAGGAAGATGGTAATGTTTAGAAAAAGTGTGCACTGAACTCCAGGTAGCTGCCTCCAAAATATCCTTAGTAGCTACTCCTTAAAAAGCAGTAGAAGTGGCAGTAGCCCTAGTGGAATGAGGTCTGATTCAGCGGAACCTCCTTACCATCATGAGAACAACAACATGCAATGCAATGGCCAATCCACTTAGAAATAGTTTGTTTTGAAACAGGTTTTCCTTGAGATCCCAAGGCAAAAGAAATGAATAACTGTTGGGACTGTCTGAACCCTTTAGTTCTGCTCAAATAATAACGTAACTGCCTGTGAATGTCCAAAGAATGCAAAATTTTTTCCCCCTTATTTTGGGGATCAGCATAAAATGTAGACAGATGAATAGATTGGTTTAAGGCCACATTAGAAACAACTTTAGGCGTAAAAGTAGGATTAGTACGTAGTGAGACCCTATCCTTGTGAAATATCAGGAAGGGTTCAACTGCCATTAGAGCCTGTAATTCAGATACCCTTCTAGCAGACGTAATGGCCAACAAAAAAGCAGTCTTCCAAGACAAAAACTTCAACTCTGAAGTAGCTGCAGGTTCAAAAGGAGGTAAAGTAAGCTTTTCCAACACAAAATTGAGATCCCAGGAAGGAGTAGGAGCTCTACGTGGGGTCTTATGTACTTTGCCCCACTAAGAAATTGCTTGAACAAAGGGTGAGAGAATAATGGTGGGTCACAGTCATGAGTGAGCAGAAATGGCTGCAGCATGAACCTTGACAGAGGAGAAAGACATACCCTTGTCTAATAATTCTGTAAGATACTGAAGTGAGACACTCAAATTAGGCACTGAAACATCAAAGCTCTTTGTTGTGCTCCAAAGAAAAAATCTCCTCCATTTATCAGCATAAACTTTCCTTGTACTAGGCCATCTGGCCTCCAAAATGACATTCAAAACTTGAGGAAGCTGCGACCCCCAGGGTCTAAAACAGAATCGCCAGGCTGTCACACCAGACAGAAATGCACCCTTCTTTGAAACCACACAGTAGCACAGCAACTACTGTAAATTTGAGCTGACCACTTGAAATGCTTATATGTTGGTGTAGAGCCAATGTTAGAGAAAAGGTCAGATAGTTACAATGCGAGCAAGACTGCATTTAACAAGAATGAGAGAACTAGATGAAAATATATAACTTATCACGATGGACCTGATTTCAGACTTCAGCAAAATACCACTTCACAACAACCTTTGTGAATAACAAAAGTTAAGGACATCACACACCAAATTACAATAGAAAACCAAGCGAAATATAATTACCATTTCCAACGAACCATAAAAAATATGTACTTACTTGAATTTACTGACTGGGAAAGTTGAACTAGACAGAGCACATATTCAGTGGAGGCCCAGGGGGAAAGTTCCATCACAGTAGTGAATTTCAACAAGCCAAAAGCTAGACAGCTTTTACAAACAAAACATTTCTTCACATGAAACTGCTAGGATTCGTATTGTCACAGCCTACCTAATACCCGCGATCTTATATGTTGCTCCAGTTTTCACAAGTTTAACAACCACTGTAACAGCAAACAACCAAATTCGTATCCCACCTACCTAGTTGGACCCACCACTGCATAGCCATTAACTGCCTCAAACTACCCACTTTCTTACACTCAACTACTGTCAGCCCATGAACTCCAGAAAGTTGTCCAAGCCTGAGCATGCTTATAAAGCCTTAGCAAACCCTTAGGCTCCAAAGGGAAACTACTACTGAATATAACTAAAACCTAAAACCACTGCTGGCAACTCACTATACTCCAGCACCATCTTCAAACTATGGAATTCTGTATCTGATGCAAATTCAGAATGTAGTGTCTTTCAAAATCACAATAAAGCATCATTAGTTCAATAACAGTCTTTGCATATGCTCTCCAACCCAATAAATATATCTTCACCTCTTACTGATCTATTTATCTCACCAGCATAGTTTTCTTAAATATTGCTACAATGTCTTGTATTTTCCACTCAAAAGCATTTACTTCTAGCTTAACTGAAACATTGTCCCAAACTACTCCAGACTGACAGAACTGTGTATTAGTACTGAGGTGTACAAAACAGCTGCTATTTCTTTGTAAACATTCATGCCTACAATACCACATTTTATATCACATCTGATTATTTTGATTATTATTTGTACTTTGCATCACATTTTCTTTTTGTACCTCCCCAGGAATTCACTGAAAAGGGGTACTTTGCTGGCACTATCTTCAGTTCTTATTATGCTGTGGTCAGTCCAATGCTAGAGGGCAGCACAACCCTCCCAGTTGTCTAAAACCCCCTTTTTTTGATGATAGGTTTAAGATACCCAATCCCAATCCAACCCCGAGCCATAGACACCCCAACTACAGAGGGAAGGAGGGAGGATTGGACTGCAGCAATGTGGATCTTGAACATCTACATTTATGGTAGGTACAAAAATGTACTATGTTCTTCATCTCACATTGCTGCAGTCATAACCTGTGGGTAGAATCCAAAAGCAGAGGTAAAGGGAGGTTGGCAAAATCAGATAGCATTAGGAGCTGCTAACAGGCCCTGTAAAACTGCAGTGGCAAACCCAGCCGTAGATTTGGAATAAAGGGGAAGATGGTAATGTTTAGAAAAAGTGTGCACTGAACTGCAAGTAGCTGCCTCCAAAATATCCTTAGTAGCTACTCCTTAAAAAGCAGTAGAAGTGGCAGTAGCCCTAGTGGAATGAGGTCTGATTCCAGCGGAACCTCCTTACCATGATGAGAATAACAAAAGCAATACAATGGCCAATCCACTTAGAAATAGTTTGTTTTGAAACAGGTTTTCCTGAGACCCAAAGCAAAAGAAACAATAACTGTTGAGACTGTCTGAACCCTTTAGTTCTGCTCAAATAATAACGTAACTGCCTGTGAATATCCAAAGAATGCAAAATTTTTTCCCCTTTATTTTGGGGATCAGCATAAAATGTAGGCAAATGAATAGATTGGTTCAAGGCCACATTAGAAACCACTTTAGGCATAAAAGTAGGATTAGTACGTATGATACCCTATCCTTATGAAATATCAGGAAGGGTTCAACTGCCATTAGAGCCTGTAATTCAGATACCCTTCTAGCAGACGTAATGGCCAACAAAAAAGCAGTCTTCCAAGACAAAAACTTCAACTCAAGTAGCTGCAGGTTCAAAAGGAGGTAAAGTGAGCTTTTCCAACACAAAATTGAGATCCCAGGAAGGAGTAGGAGCTCTACGTGGGGGTCTTATGTTCTTTGCCCCTCTAAGAAATTGCTTAAACAAAGGATGAGAGAATAATGGTGGGTCACAGTCATAGTGAGCAGAAATGGCTGCAGCATGAACTTTTACAGAGGAGAAAGACAAACCCTTGTCTAATAATTCTGTAAGATATTGAAGTGAAACACTCAAATTAGGCACTGAAACATCAAAGCTCTTTGTTTTGCTCCAAAGAAAAAATCTCCTCCATTTATCAGCATAAACTTTCCTTGTACTAGGCCGTCTGGCCTCCAAAATGACATTCAAAACTTGAGGAAGCTGCGACCCCCCAGGGTCTAAAACAGAATATGCCAGGCTGTCAGATGCAGGGACTGAATCCTGACATTGAGAAATGATTGCTTGCCTGGGACAAAAGGTGTGGAATTAAGGCAAAGGCCAAGGAGGCTCCGTACTAAACTCCTCAGCAGAGGGTACCAGTGCTGCGTGGCCAATCTGGAGCTATTAGAATCATGCAAGGCTTGTCCTGTCTGACCTTCCAGAGCCCCTTGGGAAGGAGAGGCAGAGGAGGAAAGGCATAAACTGAAGGTTGTTCCAACTGAATGATAGAGCATCCACTTTCCAAGCTTTTGGGTGAAACATCTTTGTGCAAAACTTTGGCAGTTGGAAATTTAGTGGAGAAGCGAACAGATCTATGTCTGGAGTCCCCCAAGCCACTGTCAACTGTTGAAATACATGAGGATCCAATTTCCACTCGTGGGGATCCACCATCTGTCTGCTCAAAACATCTGCTAAGGAGTTCTGTGCTCCTGGCAGAAACCTTGCCTGAAGAGTGAGGTGCAAACTGAGAGCAGTCTCCCACAAAATCATAGCTTGTCTGCAAAGAGTGCGTAATGGGTTCCCCTGCTTGTTGATGTACCACATGACGTTGTGTTGTCTGTTTGAATCAACACTGTCCTGGTGAAGTAGATCCTTGAAAGCCATCAATGCAAATTGGACTGCTAACATCTCCTTCATGTTGATAAGCAAATGTTGAGGTCTGGCAGGCCACGTGTCTTGAACCCATTTTCCATTGAGTGTGCTCCCAAGCCTGTCTGAGGCATCTGTCGTTAAGATCTGACTCGCCTCTGGTCGGGTCACAGAGAGTCCCTTGTTTAGGTGACATTCCTGAGCCCACCACAAAATTCCTTTGAATGCAAGGTATTATCTGAATGACAGTGTCCAAATCGTGGCAGTGTTGAGTCCATACACTTTTGAGATACCATTGTAGCTTCCTCATACGCAGTTTGGCATTGGGAAGCACCAGAATACAAGATGCCATGAACCCCAAGGCTTGAAGGACTGTCCTTGCAGTCAGCCTGGACCGTGAGACAATTGTTGGAAGTAAAGGGTAAGATTTCTTTGTTTGTCCGGGGTCAAAAGCCATCTGAGAGGCTGTATTCAGTCTCACACCCAGAAAGCACATGTCCTGAGAGGGTACTAGACTGGACTTTGTTCTTCACAGAATACCCTAGGCACCTTAACACTGCCATAACATACTGTAGATGGTGAAGTAACTTTCTTTGTCTTGAGCAAGAATCAGGCAATCGTCCAAATAAGGATAAATTTGTATTCCTCTTAACCTTAAGAAGGCTATCACTGGAGCCATACCTTTGTGAACACCCTGGTGCAGTAGATAACCAAGGGCAATGCAGAGAACTGATAATGTAAAGTCCCAGCCCATGCAGGAAACTCCTGCAGCTGGGCCTGATAGGAAAAGTGAAGATAAGCCTCTTTGAGATCCAGAGTTACCATCCAGTGATCTTTGCCACAGAGGCAGAAGTTGTTGCAAAGTTAACATCTTGAATTTTGGAATGTCCAGGTATGTGTTTAGAATAGACAAATCCAGAATTGGCCTCCAAGTGTTTCCTTTCTTTGGTACAAGCAGCAGAATAAAATCCTAGGCCTACTTCTGACAGAGGACCTTGATAGCCCCATTTTAGAAGTAAAGAAATCTGTTTGTGAGCCTCCACCTTTGCTGAGGAGGAGCGTCTGGCATGCCTTTGAAAGGAGGCAAGGTGGAAATAAAACTTGTAGCCTCGATCTATAATGTCCAACACCCATTTGTCCTGGGTGACTAAAAGCCAATTTTGCTGAAAAGTGCCAACTTTCCTCCCAGAGGAGCTGCCAGACAGGAGGATCTGGCAGCTGATCAGGTCATTGGGTCTGTTTAGAAAGGCTGGCCCCTGCCCTCACCTGAAGATTGTGCAGGGAACTCCAAGTCCTAGGCCTGAAAGAACCTGAGCATGAGCTCTGCCCCTACCACGTCTAGATCTGACCCTAGACTGTAAATCAGAAGAAGGATAAGCCCATCCCTTAGTAGGCAATTTCTGCTAAATTAGGGCTGATGGAAAAATCCTGACAGTCTGCATAGACTTACATTCTCTTCCCTTATCTGCACACTGACTCCACAGAGAACCAAACAAACTTCAGACTGAAGGACATCCAAAATGGAGTTAACATGCTCTGACCCAAGTCTGACCCTTTAACCAGGCATGCCTCTTAATAACTGACCAGGCAGACCCAACCCGGAAGAACCCAAGAGCATCAAAAACACACCAAAGAATGCTTTCCCACTGATCAGACATGAACAAATCCTGCAATTCCTTACACTTTAGCCCTCTGCCAAAGCATCTACCTTAGACTTTAACTGACGTTTGAGAAAATTCTGTACTTCAGCATATGAAATGGCAATTCAAAGCCCTCATTGCTATGGAAGAGGGATACACTTTTTACCCCACCTATCCAAACTCTAGAATCTTTATCCATAGGAACTGGATTCTTTACAACAGAAGCCCTGACACCCTTAAATCACTGGGTAATGTTTCAGGATCAGCTAGGACTCTTATTGAAATATGTTTCACCTCAGACCGAATACCTGTCTGGTAAAGATGAAGGAGGCAAAGAATTTCCCGGGTTAAGGGGAACTCAGATAATCATCCTGAACAAATGCAAAAAAAAGGATAGCAAGGGCCTATTTCTGTGGGAAACAAAATTCCCTAACTCCAGACCTGAGAAATCCGACCTTCCCATAAAATGCTCCCTCATCCAATGCAGGGTTTCATAAAAGAAAAATCCCGAGAGAGCAGAAAGGGTGAACCCCTGCATCTGAATCAGAATAAAGGGAAAAACCTAATGTCTAGCGAAGACTCGAGAATCAGAGGATGCTGCGAATCATTCACCTCTGGCTCCAACCTAGGGCCTTATCTGGAGGGGCAAGAAATGTTTAAGGAAAAATCTTCTGCCAATTTCAGCATATGGAGTAAAAGTCAGAACCTTTCAACCCATGGGGACACCGAGGAAGACAAACCAGGCCTGCCTTGGAAGGTACCTTAGAGACAGGTAGAAGGCCTAACACCATGCAAGAAGGGCTCAGTCACCTGAGAGGCCCCACAGCCACCTGACTCCTGAGAAGCCAATCCTGGATACTAAAGGCTCCCCTTTAGACTCAGCTGAAACCTCGGCTGGATCCCTGCCGCGTTTTTCTACAGAATCGGCTCCGACCGCCCACTCATGTTACTTGAGGCTATTTTTTTGCTTACTCATTTAGCCGTAGCTGGGGTATGTTCCGCGAAAATTGTAATTACAACGCTTCGATCAACCAAGCACAATCTAACCTAGTAATAGTTATTAAATTAAAAAGGGAAACCGAATAAGTGCTCAGGCCCAAAAAGGAATACAAAGAGTTGGTAATCCTATGAGGTATCTGTTTCCCAGAAACACAATTATTCATTTTGGACATCCGGATTAACTAAGTAAGAAACAAAATATTCCCAAGGAAAACTTTCAAGTAGGTCTTGCTCTGAAACCAAAAACAAAATTTAAGTACGAAAAGAAAAAAAAAAAAACTGCTTCTGAATCAGACCACGCAGGGAACAAAGACTGAGGTATGGGGACAGCGCTTTAGTACCAGGCACAACTGCGTCAGACTGGCGACAATGACCGTCTTCCCAACACTTTGGTATTCAAACGACCGAGGACAGCGGATACCACAGGTTATAACTGCAGCAATGTGAGATGAAAACATTTACAGCTACCATCAGGTGGTCACTGGGGTCACCTTTACAGGCTAAAGTCACTGGGAAGGTAAATCCATAAAAAAGTATGTAGAATTCTTGAGAAATGTGTATACTTTTGCTACTAGACTAACTTTATGATAACTGAAGTTACCACAGCTTAAATTACATGGTTTCAGAAAAGAAAAATCTCGAGAAAGAAGAGTAGCTACCTGGCACAGATGCAGCAGGGAGGGAGGAAGAATACAGTACGGGCTGGTGAAGTCATGCTTAGATTACGGAAGTGGGGGGCAGCGCTACCGAATGGGCAGAAATGTGGAGGAAAAGTAAAAAAAACATGCAGTGGAGAAAACAATTTCATTAAATTTGCACCTTTATGAGGCCAGCCTGTATAGCCCCTAGGCGGTTGCCTAGTTCGCCTATGCCTAAGGCCGGCCATGGGTTTCAGCATGCATGGTGGCTCATGTCAGCTGTCATGATCTCTGTCACACAGTTCCAGTGTCCTGGGTTCAATCCTGAATTTGGGTTACTGCCTGTATTTAGTTTGCATGTTCTCTTCATGTCTCGTAGGTCTGCCTGGGTTTTTTCCATCTACATTGTTTTTCTCCCACCTCCCAAAGTCATGTTACTTGATTGGCTATTTTAGTTTGCCCATATACTCAATTTACCCTTTTGGGGTATTTTCATGCCTGAAAATGATCAAAGAGACCAACCTTTACCTGATTAACCAAGGAGTAAAATAAATAAAGTAAGTAAGTAAATAAATAAGTAAGTAATTAAATAAGTAAGTAAATAAATAAATAAAAGTAGGGCTCTGAAATGTGCTTTGCACAAACAAATCCCAAGTCAAAGTTTTCTAAACACACACATCTGATTGGGACCGAACAGCTGTAACTTATCAGTACTGTTTCTTATTCTCATGTAGGTCCCAAGGAAAACTTTTTTTCTAAGTAGCCTGCTTTAGAACAACACAAAATGTATAAGTTACTATATATAAAAAAAAAAAAAAAAAAAAAAAAAACACATGCCATGAAATACAGAAACACAGCTAACCATGAAAGGTGGTCACTGGGGACACCTTAGCAGGCCCTAAGGCAATCTAACTAGCGCAGGCAGAGTGGGATACAATGTACCTCTTCCCATCACTTAACCTTCAACTAAGGAAGAGACTTGATACTGAGCTTTATAATTCTTCCATGTAAAGCTGATAATCATCTTCGTCTGGTCCTCCTCCTTCAGAACAGCCCCTTTACGTTTATACTGGACTAAACCATCGGTATTAGGGGTGTCACCTACCATGCTGGTAGCAGCAGTTTTACCATGTCAGAAAGAGACAAACATTGCTTTCATTATGGTAAAGGAACTATCTTTGAGAACATGTGCTTATACTTTTAGCATTAGACTGTAGGACTTATTTTACTTTTAATAAGAGTAATTGCTGGAAGAATCTAAACCAAACAAAGAAACTACTAAAAACCATCTACATTATGTAATAGCCGAGATCCCAGCCAGTGGAAGCCAGACATTCACAAAAGAGTTGGCATCACAAAAGTGATGCCTCTGTGTGCTGTTCCCATTAAGAGATATTTCAACATAAACCAAGAGAGCAAACAACTGAACCCCTGCTAATAAATCAGGGAGAAAGGAGGCAGCACAGTGGTGTGGTTCTCTCAACACACTAAAATATCAGTAGACAGCAGGACTCCGTGAAAACTTCTGCAATAAGACTGAAGGAACCATGTTAGACAAAAAAGATCTCATTAAAATCAGTAAGAAAAAACTTCCCAAACTGGAAGTATGACTTCTGTCAGTAATCAGAGACAATGCTTTACCCCACTTCCAGGGTCCTGTTTGCCTAACTGAGACAGCTAAAACGTAAAGTTGTCAAAAGCTTCTACTTACATTATATTGACTGTGTCATGTAGATTGTGGTCATTACACCTGTATACTTCAACTGTAGGCATTTCTAGCAGTAATATTACAATAATGTTGTGCTAATGCAGTAATATTACAATAATGTTGTGCTGGCGACAAGGAAGCGGACTATGTGATGTTTTTGCAGCACATGCACACTGCTGAGTGGATGAAAGTATCAGGATTGTCAGAGGACAGCTCAGGAACAGATCATTTCTTTGGCATTAGTATTAAATGCCAAATAAGTTTACAAAAACAATCATACGACCAAATAAGCCAATTTTCCAAAAAGCGATATGCTTACTTATTAGATGTGGCTAGTGTATACAGCCTCTGGTATTTAGTTTGCTTGTGATGCACGTGAAGCTACAGTTCAAGAAACTGCTAATTTGTTATAGTGTCCCCTTCCCATAAAAATGTTTGCAGCTCTCTTAGTAGCTTAATATCAACATTGTCTATTCCACTCTACAACTCTGTTCCTCAAATGACAGGAAACAAAAATAAAATTACTGGATGTCAAGACTCATCAATAGCAAAGCTAACAATTCAAATGCCTGGTATATTTTTATGCAGATGCCAGAGAAACAAGAACACTACAAAGAATTATGTTCAGGTCTCCAATCATCTCTCTCCTATTGTGTGTTCAAAAGATGATGGATGGCATTACATTCACCTTGACAGCGAAACTCAGCAGGTGAATCATGGCATCCATGTCAAAAACACATACTGTTGAGTTATGAATGGAGACCTGATCATATTCTTTGTAGTGCAGGGAGCTTCATCTGCTACTAGCACTAGCAAAAAAGAAAAAAAGCACAAAGTATGTATGCAGCTTTTAAAGCTGTAAAGTCCTTAGAGAATGTTGTCAAAAAAGACAGTGTAACATTTCTTATATTACAGAAAGAAAGCCTGGGACAACTTAATGGCACAGATAGACTGCAGGAAAAAAGCTGGTTTTAATTCTGCCACTCATTTGCTGGCCATTAGTGCAAGGTTTTACTGCCTTGCTTGATGACGGATTATAACAGCTTAAGCAGCGGTGTTTAGCAATTAAGATCAGGGTCTTGGGCTATAGAAATGCTTGTGTTTTTTTTTCTCCACAATATCAAGAGTGCAATCACTGCACTTCATGCACTACACTATTTTTCTGCTAGGTTTGAAATTAAAGCAAAGATTACTACCAGCCATCTTGAAACGGCCATGATTTCCAATGTATACTTAATTCACCTAGGTTACTAGATCATATTGTGTAATTTACTCAGTTTCTTGTCAAGGGTTTTTAACTTTTGTTATCTGCTGAAAATGTACCGTCAGTAGCTGCAGATAGAGTTTTGAAGTTCAGTATTTTATGTGGTCAATTCTTTAACACATCAGTTCTACAATGCAATGTTCCTTTCAAAATGAATGGAAAAACACAGTGCTAAATATCACTGTTTAAGAAGTCAGAATAGGGACTAATAAACAGATCAAATGTAGCTCTTACTTTAAACATTTTTGAGAATCTTGCGACACCTCAATTGGTTACATAGAAAACACAATACATTTGGGACACATCAGCATGGGTTATATATAAACAACATTCAACTTAACCTCTAAGCTGGTTTCATTAGAGTGGTATTAAAATGAGTACATTAAGCCTCCAACACATCTAAAAAAAGCTATAGCCTGTTTACAGACATGCTAAAGGCATTTAGTATGGTGACAGATTTAGTGCCATCATCTACCACCTCTCATAGCTAGGACTGGGGTGGGAGGTACTGTAGTGGTGTTCGTCTTACTTACCAAACAGGTCATGTGGTACAAAGATAGAGACTATCTTCTCAGGTCTTGTTCCATCATACAGGATGGAGGGGGGTCTCTCATTAAGATTCTTTGCTTGGCCAAATATTTATGCTAGTTACTATGAACACCTTGAAAATGAAACGAAAAGAAGAAAGTACAGAGCAGCTGAAGGGTAGAAAATGTACCCACTGGCTCCCATTTTAGGGAATAAAAACATATAAAATGAACCAGTGTCGAATAACCTAGGGCAGTGGTTGGTGACAATTTAGTCTGGATCACAAAGAAAGACAGGAGAAAAGGGATGATACTCTGCATTACAAACAAGGGAACTGTGTTTGGGTTCCTGAGGGACTGTACTACAAATAAGCAGAGGCGATGTACAAATTAAACAGATAAGTCATTACACTGCCACATAACACTGTGGAATATTCCAAAGAAGCTGAAATGAGCAGAAATCCTCTGCCCCATAAAAACACAGGAACATTGTAAGTGTAGCAGCAGCTTTTTACCTTTTAATCAGCACTTACCCTTCTTGCAACTATTAACCCTCAAACCCACAGTCAACAAAATATTTTCACATAAACTGACAAGAGGTGAAAATACTATTTGGCAGGACATTGCATCCTGAGACTAACAGTTTAGTTTAAAAAAGAAAAGTACATTGTTATCTTAATCCTAGTTGGACTACATTTCCAGCTACTAGTGCCTGCTCTCTACATTTTATGAGCCTTAGTCAGAGTGGCTTAGCCACAGATCATGTTACTGTAGAGCCCATACAGTGGAGCATTTGTACAAAATGAACTTTTTCCTCGACGGTTTCCAGCTCGGGCTGGGGATCTATGGTAACCAAAATGAAGTGGAATGCAGGAACATTAACAGCAAATAAAACACAGCTCATTTAACTCACTGTATCCAGTCTGGGATAGTCATCTCTGCTCATATACAGGATTATAGTGGGTTCCTAGACAGCCAAGGCCTCTAATGCAAAGACTTGATTTGTAAGAGGCTACTAATTTCATGAATATTTTCCAAGCCATCACTCATGTCCCCAGTATTTCCATGTCTCCAAAATGCACACAATAAAACACGTTGGCAACTTTTTTGTTATACTTCAGGACATTAGTAGTTCAAAAAAGACATGATCAGCTCGGTTTTCAAACTGTGACAAACCACATGTAACAATGTTTTAATATCATACGTAAATGAAATGTGTTCTAGCCATACTTGCAAAAAGCAAATTTAAGCATGAATGCTCATAATGAAAACAAACATTCCAAAGACTTTGTAGGATGAAAGAAAGAAAGACGAGTAATTGAGTGCCAGAAGTACCTATTAACAAGCAAAGGTGAGTAATGTAACCTATGCACTAGTTCTTACTAACCCCATTAAAAATCTTACCAAGACACACAAAACATATTATAAATCTAGCAATGGAGTAATTCACCAAGCACTTTTTTTTAATCAGGCTCATGCAGTCACTAGACTGAATGGGTTCAGGGCACTAAAAGAAATGCAGTACCACTTACTGGACCAATACAGCCAGCATTAGTACCTGATAAAAGTCCTTATTTATTGAGCTAATAAGCAATTAAAGTATCTGCAGTGTTTAAAGTATCTGCAGTGTTTTAAAACTCACACATGGAAATCAAAAACCAAATATTTTTTTCTCCCACTGACTCAGACATTTAAGAAATACCGAAGTGAGAAAAAAATTTTAAATGCACAGATTAGATGCTCAACCATACAACAAGCCTCAAAAGACAGTGTGGTTTTTATGTCTCTCTGTTGCTAAAAATCAGACACCAGAGCTCAAGATCGATTATAAAAACAGCTGAGCTCTTCCTCAAATAACACACTTTAAAACCAATGTAAACTTGACTGAGAAGAAAAGAGACGGGCTTGTTCAAGCATCTTAGTAAGCACAACGCTGTCTTGCAATAAATCACAACAAACAGAAATGCATGGGCAGTTGTTTTGCTATAATTCATTAGCTTGTCTTGCTTGAAGACTAGATAAAATTGCTAAAATGTACATTAGGCAACCAGCTCCGCAGAACAGAGGGATAAAATCCTCAGCACAGCCCCAGCGACTTGGGTTGGACTAGTTAAACCCAGGTGCTGAAAGAAGTCACCTAGACTGATGTTAGTGTCTAAAGGTGGACTTACTCTTCCTAAGGGGCAAGAAGGTATGCAAAGAAAGGTAGCTGGATACTGGGTCTTGTGTGATAGTGGAAGCACAAATGTACCACTAGGCTGCTAATGCATTACACACATCAGCCGGGGGGGGGGGGGGGTTAAGATATATGCAAAATCCTACAATTCTCACCGGATGCAGCTATAATCTACAGCTCTTAAATCACCTGAAACACCACAAGGATGATGCAAGGACAGGAGAAACTAGCAAAACATACATGATGGGACTCAATGGTTGTACGGTGGGGGTGGGGGGTGGGGTGGGGGGAGTTAAAGAAAAAAAATTAATGTTAACTATCCGTTACTCCTAGTGTTGTACTTCTGGCAATGGAAAAAGCATGGACTATTAAGTGAACAGTGTGGTACCCTTTAATGTTTTCGTGCATGTAAACTGGATGTGTGTGAACTGGACAGACATCATCTGACAACAAACTAATAAGGAAAAATTTGTCCATTACCTAGTCAAGCAGTATTTTGTAAATATTCTACTGTTTGTATGAATGAAGGAAAAAGAGGCCTTAGCTGTCTATCCTGTAAGACCACTTTTGTTAGGATGAAAATATGAATGTAGCACATTTTGAAAATATTCCATTTTAGTCATGATCACTGACCTTAGTCACAGCATTTGATACTCTTCCCTACTCTACCGTCATAAATAATTAGCCCAGAAAAACATCAATCCCTTTGTAGTTCCATGGATTGCTAACTAGCTATTAATCAGAACATGCACAATCAGAATAACTGATACCTTCCCCAAAAACCAAAACAAAATCAATGGTGTCCCCCAAGATTCTGTTTTAGAAACTCTCAACTTTGGGGCTTATTTATGCAGACAGTGACCTAAAATTTGAACAGCATGTCTATTGTTGTAAGAAAACCCTTCTATATTGCATAGCTTATGAACAAAGGGATTGTCTCTAGATCTAGGGATGTCATAGTAAATTTTTACTCATCCCTCATTAGGCCAGTCATTGAATACAATGCCCCCTTTGATATATAACTGTCCAGACACATACACCAACTGTAATGCCCACAGAGATACCTTACTAAAAGGATACAAGGCCTAAACAACATGTCTTTACATGCATCAACTCAAAGGCTTGTCACTATACTCCGCATGGGCGGCGCAGTGGTGCAGCAGTTAATGCTGTCACCTCACAGCAAGAGGTTCTCTGGTTCGATTCTCGGCTGGGGTGCCTTCTGTGTGGAGTTTGCATGTTCTCCCTGCGTTCGCGTGGGTTTCCTCCAGGTACTCCGGTTTCCTCCCACATTCTAAAAAGACATGCTTCTGGAGCATTTCTCCCCGGGCCTCCGCTGAAAACAGGATCTGTGGAACCTAGTCGGACTTTCCCGGTCAACAAATGTTAAATAAATAAATACTCTGTATCCTACAGACTAAGGAGGTAACTTGTGCCTGGCATACAAGGCATCCTCCGACTCAGTACTGATGGATTTACTGCACATCAGCAAGTAAACAGTGTAACAAATACTCAGTCAAGGGATACAAATCTCTTCTGCATAAATAGAACAGTTTGAAGGGACAGGTATATCTCACAGAGGAAACCACTGCTCTGGAACAGATTTCCCATTTGCATTAAACAAAGTTCACCCTTGTCCATGTTCAAACACAACTTGGATCTATAGATGAGAAACAGAAAAATTTACCACAGGACTGCCCCCTGTACTACTAATTATGATCCCAGTTATTCTCATTAGTGGTAATACGTAATTGACTATGGGATGGGTAAAGCCAATCTAACCAATCGGGATAGGTTAATTTGAGCACAAAAATGGAAACTGGGTAGAATTAAAAAGGCCCTCATGGGCAGCTGGCCTCATACTTGCATATGACCCTATAGAAATTTTTTTCTCTGAAGTACAGCCAAATGTTTCTTACATTTGATTGACTAAAGTCATAGACAGCTACAAGCCAAGACTAATAATAAACTCCCCCTCAGATTCACTAATAGTTTAACCTGGCCTTGATCTCATTAATAAAATGGTGCTCTAATCACACAGTCTCACCCTAGATGCCAACATAGTAGGTCACTACTGATAATTAGTGTTTCTGCTCAGTAGTGTATAAATGAAATTCACTTGTCAACATACAAGCTATCCTTAAATCAGAATATTGCCAGTAGTGTCAGGAAAGCCTTCTACTTCACTTTTATCTGATGTGGGTCCTCATCTGGATCCCAAGTGGGCTTAATTCTTCTTTGCCTTATCACAGAGTACAATGTTCAATTTGGCATTAATTGCTCAAATCACTCTCCTAACTAGAAAGACTCTAGCATTTTACAACAAAATCATTTAAGGATTAAAGAACTGCTCTTACTCAGATTAGAACCAGTCTTTATATTCTATGGCATACAGATTCCTGTGAGGTGATGGGTATCTTGGCCTTCTGAATTATTTTACACCTACTCTAGATTTTTTTTCTTTTTGTGGAAAAGGTTACATACTCAGTTAAAGTCTTTAGAAGTGATATTATTCCAAAATGTCAGGTTTTATGGATAAATTCATCATTCAGTCCCTTCCCCACCTACAGAACAAGCTTCCCACTCATATTAGACAGTACAAAACTGTAGCAGCACTCAAACATTAAATATACCGAAGGGATGCCATAAATTCATCACGTGGCACTGGATACAACAGCGGGTTTTAAAAGCTGTTATTGCATTTGTGGTCAAACCGGTCAACTGTAATGCTCCATGTGTTGTCTTAACTATAGCAAGCAGTTTATTACAGTTTAAAAGTATAAAAAAAGAAAATCTCTCCGTTTGCTACAGTTTAAAAGAAGTTGTTTTTGTAACAAACATGAGCGCTGAAGCACTTTGTAGCAAGCAGTTTGCTACAGTTTAAAAGAAGAAATGATTTTTTTAATAAAATGCGTGCAAGAAGGGTCGGATCAGGGTACATAAGTTGGACCTATATGGCTGAGGCAGGAGGGGGGGTCATGATGTGCATCTGGCCATCTGGTCGTCATGCCAGTAGAAGGAATGCCTGCCTGTTTTTTTTTTTTTTTGTATATTTTTGCACTTCAATAGTTTAGCCAGCTATGATTCTGAAAGAGGAGAGTAGTGTAGTTTAGGTTAGATGACGTGGCTGGAGGAGAGGCAATGAGATTTGGTGAGTGCAGGCTGGCCTTTAGCTGTACACTATGAGGGAATACTCTCCCATAGTTTTAGACCCAATAGAAGCAGTGATCTGTACAATGGACGTTAGTTTTTGGGAGGTTGCAGAGCAGCTATACTTTCCTGAGGATGTAAATGGAAGGCTGTCTAATTCATTTAGATGCTAGGGAACAGAAGGTCTAGCTGACTAGGAGTAGAAAGTCGACCTTTTACGTTGGTGTTCATTTTTAGGGGACTGGGTAAAAAATCCACAACTGGGTAAAAAATCCACAAATGTTCCAGATTATTATCCGAATGTGTGTGAAGCTTGATTTTGATGTTAAGGGGGAAGCCTGTATTTAATTTCACAGAGTTGATCGCCTTTGCATATCGCTGTTCTGGAGGTTTTAATAAGAAAGGGGAAATAATTTATCAACCTAAAATAGGACAGAATTAAATGTTTTCATTGTGCAGTCAAGGTGGAGCCAAGATATTTAAATGAGGTAGTCTTTTCTTTGGTAATATGTTACACTCAAAAGATATTCAGATATTCAAAGATTTTTGTGTTTTTTTTTTTGTTTTTTTTAATTTTTTTGTGCCAAAAATTATAGTTTAAACATACACACACCAGCACTACTGACCTCAAAACCTTGCTGCAATGTTGGACATAAGCTGGCAAAAAAAAATCATACTTACAGTTAATGGTACTAAAAATTAGAAATGGAGTATAGTTTTACTGTACAGAAGGTTGAAATGTAGCTAATGAACAAAGATATATACTTAAACTGCACACCACTGCATTTTTTCCTGAGAAGGGAAGCATTGCTGTAATCAGACTATAAAATTATATACAGAGTACAAAACACATTTATTAGCAGTTTGTATGCCAACATGTACTCACTGTTAGCTGATTCACCAGAAAACCCTTATTAAGTGTTGCAATTTTCCATGAAGCCCATGTCTACATTTATGCCATAAGCAACTATGTTGAAATATTTCAACATAAACTTGATTTCAGCAGTATCTTTCTAGAAGCACAATGAAGTGTCCTTTTGGAGCCATAACTGAAGTACCCAATATGGAAATTATCATACACAAAAGTGTTATTCTGCTGGTAAGAGTTGTGCCTTGTCCTTGTGGGAATTTATCTGGACCCTTAGCATTTCTTTGTTTCCTACATATGCAAATTATGGGCATTTTCTGCATTTGGAGATAAATACAAATTCCCTGCACTCTGAAAAAAGAATGTGTTGTGATGTAATGTAGTTATGCAAGATGCAAATCTTTTCAAGTTTTGCATCTTGAATAATTTGCAAAGTTCAAGATATAACCAAAAACACTTTCAGTTTTTAATGGATTTTTCCCTTGAGTACACTGCAAAAATCAGGTTTCCCTGGAAAACACTTTCTTTGTTGCTTGATGCCTAACTACTTGCATACGATTTCAGTTCTGTACACCAGAAATACCGTAGGAGAATCTCTTGCAATATTTCCTGCTGCTCTTTTAACTAGGAATAAAAATAAACAAACTGCTGCTACCTACAACAGATAGGACTCGGAAACAAGTTTACAGATCACTTCTTTTTACCTCTGGCTACTTTTGAAATAAAACACCAAGTTTTAAAATGTCTGTTTTTACAACTATTTTTATTTAGAGCATGGCACGTCTTCAATTAGTTGTTCCTTGCTCCTTTGACAAACTTGGCCCGTCACTTCACTAGCTCTAAAAAATGTACTACAACCCCTAGTTTCTGTAATATGTGACAGAATTTTACATCAGTTACAGTAATAACTTTTATCCCTCAGCCATCACCTGTTCTCTTCTGACAACAGCTCCATCAACAAAGCAATTAATTGCAATAACTGTAAATAATCATTTAGACAATGTTCTAGACAGCTGCATTTGGTGTGGTGTGGTGTGTTGCACAATGTCGTTATCCATCTGACTTGTACACAACATACAAGTTTGCAATGCTTTCAGATACAGAGACTTGTGGGTAGCCATTTGAAATGTCTGGACCTGTTACAGTGATTCCTGAAACACGGAGACTGAATGGGTGGAAAATGTTTCTGGAATATTCACTTTTCTCTGAGTTATGATGATCTTGGAGTTGGTATATACAAGTCTGAGGGGTGTGGAGGGCTTGCACTCCACATTAGGGGGTGCAGAGGGGCTTGTCCTCTTGCAGAGAAGGAAGCCTAAAAAGGAGTAGAGCAATGTTCAAGACTTGCTCTTCTTCCATGGTTTCGGTCTTGTTTTTTTTTGGCTTGTCAACACTTGTCATTTAGAGTGCTGACATTTCAATGGGGAGCTAAATTAAGATCAGCTCTCTGATCACAACCAACTTAATTGTTCAAGACATGGATGTCAAGAAATTCACTATGTGAGCAAACTTCAAGAGGGAAATCTTAGCATCCATGATGACAACACAAAGGGTTATGACTGGTAATCTAATCATAATTCTTTGTAATGAATGTAACTTTATTGGCTCCATGTATTAACAGTTGCAGGAAAAAAAAGTACAGGTACCTGAAGTGTTTATGGGCTTCCAAAGCCTTTGAAATCTGATAAGTGCTTTAAAACTAGTAGGCAGAAACAAAATGCTCCTCTGTAGACCTAGGAGCTTTAAAATCTGTCCAACAGTTTGTTCCCCATACTTTTGTGTCAGAGTGAAACTATATAAATATTTTAAAAGCTATTTTACCTTCTGCCTCTGCTCTTTGTTGGTTGGCACTGTCTGTTGCGAGTTCACAGAGCAAGACCTACTCAACACTTAAGGGTACTTAACAAGCTTGTGTTAAGCACTCCTAGGTGCCGTTTACCTTTTTCCTGATTTCAGAACATAACCTTGGTGTTGTATGCTACATTGTTGTCTTTATAGGAAAGGAGGTTTACAGATTTATGCCCCCCACAAAGTATTACCTTGGGTCACCTTATCCTGTTAACAGCTTGCTTCCCAACTCAAACTCCTTCATACTCGTCTATTACTAAGTGACTAGGTTTACTCTACTCATCTGGTGGACTTCTGAATCCCTGGCCACTAACAATACAAGACACGTTAGTAGTATGCTGAAGTACCTTGGCAAAAGAGGAGGATTTTAATTTCTATCAAAAGCATTTGGAAAGGCTGTTTACTAAGAATTTTTGACAGAATTCAGCAATCAACAGCATGAACCTCTTTGGATTCACTCAACATATTAATACATCAACAAGATATGGCTAAAATAACTCCCAACAATCTGTCCTGGATTGGATTCTGGTTACCAACCTATCTAGTTTTACCTCCTCGGGTACCTTCAATGATGCACTAGGTGATCACCTGCCAGCTTATACCCACAGGAGTATTACACAGCTAACAGCTAACAGAGCGCATAAGCTCAAAACTACCTGTAATCTCTCCAAATTCTCCAAGGAATCTTTCATAGGTAGGTACTAGGCTATTGGCCCTAGGGCCTATACAAGCCTAGCCAAAAAGGTACCCTGGCTTTTGCCACCCAAGAAAATTATTTTCCTGTACCCCTGTCAAGCAGAACCACAGAAGTGATCCCCAGGGTGAATTTCCTATTACCCATCCAATCATCACGATTTTTCTTGAAGAGTGCTAATGAGGAGCTCTGTTTGACATAGATAGGTAGTCTGTTCCAGAGTACAGGAAGTCCCTGGGACAGGAATCTATCCCTCCAGCATGTTCTGTTTATTGTAGTGATAAGGTTTAGGTCCTTAGAGCGTGTAGCTCAGAGGGATTGGGATTTCTTTAAGTGGAGCATGTCCAACAGCTCTGGGCTTGACATAGCTCTGTATGTTAGGCAGAAATCACCTCTGAGTAGGTGATATGTGATGGAGTAAAGCTGGAGTTTTTTGAGTCGGTCTGCGTAGGGCATCGGTTTGAGGCCAGTAATCCTCTTTGTGAGGAATTTCTGCGGCCTTTCCAGTTGTTGTAGATGTCTTGTGAGGTACATATCAAAAGGGGCGTTGTACTCTATAATGGGTCTAATGAGTAAAGGGGAACAATGACCTCTTTTTTCTGGATGAGAAACCTTTTGTGATGAGGTGTGCCATGTAGAAGGATTTCCTGACCACTGGGGTGATGTGATTATCAAAGGAAAGACCACTGTCCACCTGTGTCCTAAGGTCTCTATCACACTTTTGGTGTTAAGTAGACTACCGCCTATGTGGTAGTTCATGGGTACAGAGTTTTTACCAAAGGGGATGACAATGCACTTTTTGGCATTGAGCTTGAGACCATGGCTTTGACACCAGGCATCTGTCTCAGTGAGGCCCTTTTGTAGGATGTCCACATCATTAGGAGTTTCGATTATGGCTCCTAGTTTGCAGTCATCTGCAAATTTAGTTAGCCAAAGACCTTCTGTGTTAGCCTGTACTTCAGAGAAGTAGATACCAAACAGGAGAGGACCCAAGACTGATCCCTGTGGTACGCCACTTGTCACTGGTCTGAAGTCTGATTTGGAGTCTGCTACTTTCACAGTGTGGGTTCTGTCAGTAAGCCAGTTGACAACCCATCTTGTGACATAGGGATTTATACCTAGTTTAGTGAGTTTATCTAGAATTCCAGAGTGGAGGATAGTGTCGAACACCTTGGCGAGATCTAGATAAGCTGGGTGAACCACCTTACCCTCATCTATGGCTTTGGTGACTGCTTCAAAGAAGTCTATCAGGTTTGGGAGACATGATCTGCCTTTTACAAACCCGAACTGTGTGGGTTCCAGAGTCTGGAGATCTCCAATATCTTTGTTTATGAGTTCCATGATGATACGTTCCATGGCCTTGCTGACCAGGCTCGTCAGGCTAATGGGGCGGTAGTTTCTGAGGTCTGTTATGGCCCCCCCCTTTGTGGAGTGGGATAACCGCCATGGTGCACCATTCAGTGGGCATAAAGCCTTAGGTGAGGCTATGATTGAACATGGTACTTAGGTGGGGTGCCAGTTCATTCTGTAGTTCATGTAGAACGCAGCCTGGGATGTTGTCAGGTCCCATGGATGCTGTGTTCTTGGCTTTGGAGAGTGAGGTTTTTACCTGTGCAGCTGTGATTACAGGAACTTTGCATTCTTCTGGTATAAAGATGGGCCCTTTAGGGGGTGAGAGGGGGGTAAAGTTAGCACTGAACCTATCTGCCATGATGTTGGCAATATCAGTTGGTTCTGTATATTTAGTGTCTCCGAGCAGATCCAAGTGTTGCCATTAAGATTCTTGACATAGCTATAGAATGCTTTGTGGCTGTCTTTAGAATCAGTGGCGATTTTGTTTTCATAACTAGCTTTGGAGGATTTTATGAAGGATCTCAGCTTCTTACTGAGGCTGACCAGGGAATTCCTCCAATTGTGGGATTTTACTCTTTTTTGCAACAGTTTCTTTCTTCTTTTGTAGAGTTTGTTTATGGCAGAAGACCACCAGATTGGCTTCCTTTTTTGGAGGATAGCATCTTGGTTCTGTTAGGGATAGCATGATCCATGAACTCGTGTAAGTGCTTATAAAGTGCATTTGTGTAGGATTCAGCAGTCGTACCTCTATTGTCCATCTGCATGGGTGTCGTGAAGTTTGCCATTTCTGTCTTAAGAAGCATGAAGTTGGCTTTGGAGAAATTTTTTACGGTTGTAATGGGGGGGTGGGAACAGGATGTGGATGTCTAGGGTAATTGGCTTGTGGTCAGATCTGACCATCGAGGAGCTGACCTCTGGTGTGGAACACCGGTCGCCCATGTTGGTGATGACCAGGTCTAGGATATTGCTGCCCCTGGTGGGGGTGTGGATCACTGAATCTCTGAAAGACCATTAACTGGTTCATCCTAAAAAGACTCCCCTTAAATGATGCAGTTGAATGCTTCAATGCAGCATTTCTAAATATTCTGAAACACATTAGCCCCAGAGTGTAAGGAAGTGTACAAAAAGAATTAAAAACAGCCATACCACATGGCTCACCAACCAATGCAAACTCCTTATGAAAGACAGAGACCAAGCATGGATTAACTGACAAAGGAATAAAAATGACAAAAATTGGTAACTATTCAGTCAGCTACGCTACTAACTCAAGAGACAAGTTAATAGTGATAAAAGTCTCATTATACTCCGCTACGAAATAGCCATAAAACAAGCCTAAAAATTCTGTCCTCCTTACCCTCTCTTACCAGCCCAGGTACAAAAAAACAGTCCCTCTCTTCAAACAGCTACCTATTTCAATACATGCTTCACAGAATGCATAGCCAGCTTAACCTCAGACTCATCTAACACACACCCTTCCACATGGCCAACTTCCCCAAACACAGTCCCTACAACATTTCCTTCACAAAACTTACCTATCTGCATCCTCTCCAATACACATGCAAACCACTCCACCCACTTTACCTTTCAACCAGTTTCTAGAACTCTCAGAAAAAGTTTTTACATAAACTAAAACCTTGTTCCTTTTCAGCAAACAACCTTCTCCCAGAATACCTAAATCTAGCTGCAGATGCAATAGCATACCCAGTCAGCATTCTTATTATTAATGGATAAATAGTAGACTTCTGTGTCCCTAACTTGTGGGAAATGGCACACACTACCATATTACATAAAGGAGGTAATGCCACTAACATTTCAAATTTCTGTCCCATAGCCATCCTGTCTCCCAGTTCTAAAATCCTTGAAAGATGTATACATCAACAATTTCTCCACTATCTCTTAAAATACAAGCTAATCACCAATATGCAACATGGATTTGGGCCAAACCACAGCACCTCTGCTGCATTACTATCATTCACAGCCACTGCCAATGCTCTAAACTCTAATAAACTTGAATATGTAGTATTTCTAGATCTATCAAAAGGCTTTGACATGGTCTCTCACAGTAGACTCCTCAATCAACTCTGCACTCTGTCTAGCATCTCCATCTATTCAATGGTTCTCTAGTTACCTTGCCAATAGGCAACAAAATGTAAAATGGCAAGGATCTATCTCCACATATCTTCCCACTTCCACAGGAGTCCCACAAGGATCTATCATTGGCCCTCTACTATTCAATATTTTTATCAATAAGCTACAATCATCTTCTAAAGGCATCTTGATTAAATATGCAGATGACACTGCCATCATCTGCTCTTTAAACACCTTAACTCCCCTCAAAAAAAAAAAAAAAAAAAAAAAAAAATCAACAAGCTGTCATTCTCCACTGAAACCTGGCTTACAACAGCACAAGTCCTACTCAACCCCCCAAAACCAAACCCCTTCTCTTTACCACAAAAACACACACCCCTAACAAAGCATCTTTCAAAATCTTTTCATCAAATGGCACTGAAATTGAATTAGTCCACCATACCAAACTATTAGGAGTCATAATAGATGATGATCTTAAAGTTGACCTCCACATCCAAAGCAATATCAAGAAAACCCATTAAAAACTAGGCATGCTATACAGCAAATTATTTTCTGATCACACCCACAAAAATTACTTTTGCCCTCCCTACTCTATGGAACACCAATTCTAATTAAGACTCCTCCATAAAAAAAAAACTTGAAAGCTGCTACAACAAAACTGCCACATTTGCTACTAATTCATCCTCCTTTACCCATCCCTGTAAAGCTCTGCATACCCTTAACTATCAGGAACTCCCCAACCACCTCTCCTACATTCAGCTTATAACACATAAAATCATACACAGACCATTAGCCTGCCCAGCTCTTACCCTTTAATCAGCATGTATTTTTCAAAAAGAAATCTTAAATCAGAAAATAAACAACCTCTCACCATAAATAAACTCAATATAACCCCTGGACAAAGCCTATACTCATACTCAGTAAAAAATAAAATGGAACTCCGTACTTCTGACCATCAGAACTATTTCTAACCTACCCACCTTTAAATGCTCTCTAAAAAGAATACCTTACAAAATCTTGGACCTGCTCTTGTGCCAATCCTGGCTGAACTTATCACCCCCTTCAACCTAGATTAAGCCTCCTACTCTTTTTGTTTTCCCCACTACCTTACCTTATTCATTTCATCTCTGCAGGCCTTTCATCTACCCTTTTCCTCCCTACTCACCTAAGCTACCTGAAGACACCCTACCCTGCGCTCTTCTTATAAGCTCCTTCTCTGCATCCTTCTTCCTGCTATAACCATAACATGAAAACTTCTCTCATACCAAGACATCACTCAACTTCACCCGACTGTCTCTTATCATGTAATCTCCGATAGCTCTTTAAATATCTTATTATAAATGGTCTCAGGTCTTATTTACCACATAGTAAACTATGTAACAAATATTACCACTGAATTTTTCCTCACGTATTCTCTTCAATTCATGTTATTTTATTTGCACTCTGCTATAAAACACGTTCTATGTTTTTCTCATTACAACATTCTTTCACTCTTATGTTTTGTACTGTAACATGATACTTTGAGACTGAAAACATCTGTACTTGATTTTTGAAAACATCTGTACTTGATTTTTGAAATATTGTGATTCTGGAGCTTTTCTCCCCAGGCCTCTGTTGAAAATGGGCACTTTCTAGCCCAGTCAGACCTCCCCGGTACACAAGTGTCAAATAAATAAAAACATTTCATACTTTTTTTCAGACAAAACATGCAAACACATTTACACCAGTTAACTGAGAATAAAGAAACCAAACTGAAAAATTGATTGAAGTCTGACTTGTAGCAGCACTAGCCCAAATGTCAAAGAAAACCTGAGATGCATACAAGTACTCACTCAGGCTTCCCTAGGTCAGGTGCTCTTTACATCCAAGATCACAATCTTGTCTGTTCCCAAATCCATATTCAGTGGTGTTGCACAGAGACATTTCCACTCATATAGCACAGCTGTATGTGTACTGGTTATGTACAACTTTGCACTGTGGAGAAAATGTCTAAGTAGAAGGGCATGGGACATAGACTGCCCACCTCACGGACAGGTGCATTCTTAATTCTTAGTGGAGCAAAGCAGCAGAAGCATTTTCTAGAGTTCCAATTAGCCAGTTCATGTTCGCAATAGCTGGTATTTGGCATCCATTACAACTTATTTGGTGGTGCAATCCACTTGGGAGTTTGCCTTCAGCTATTTCACCCAGCCGACTTTAAATGGGATTTTCCACTGCTATTATTTGAAGCCAGCTGTCACTTCCATATGGTCATAACTGGCTTCAGCAGTCACATTTCTGAATTTCCTAAGTTTAAAATGCCAAAGCGATTTCATGCTATAATGCATCGCTACTTTTAAAATCCTGAAGTTTGCTGCAGTTTGGTTGCCACACTCTTTCCTCGTTTTTCTTCTGTGCATGATGCTGTTTATTAGCAGGAGCCTTGCATCATTCAAATCAGTGGGAAGTGCCAGTAAATTGTGATGTGTAATGTTACAAAATTCCATAAAATAAAGCATTCTGCACCCTAAGAAGAAACAGTAGTCAGGATTTTAAATGCTTAATCTTACAGTTATAAGATACTAAGCAATGCATTTTTACTAAAGCCCCAGTGACCTGAACGGAGCACAGATCCATGGGATTTTACCAATAAGCAGGTAAATATTGTGTATGGAAGTAAAAGGGGCATGACAGCTAAACAGCGGCAAATTTCAGGACTTGATTTTAAAAGTAACAGAGCATACCCTGAACATGTCACAGCTCACAAACAGCACAGATTTGCATTTGATGCACTCAGCAGCTGTGCTCATTACATTCTCTTAATTACAACTTACAAAAACATATTTAAAAAAGACAGGTGGACATGGCATTTCCAGCTTGAAAAGAACAGTTAGCAAGAATTCAAAACAGATCTGTAGGACACCAGCAGCAAAAAAGGAGGTGTGGTGGTCCATATATACAGAGCTCTCCTTTCCCAGGAAACATAACTGAAATTTAAGGTACTTGAAGCAGTGTGGGGAAAGCCTAGGCCACTGGGCACTGCATGAACCTTTCTGTTATCAGGTCACCAGAAAACCTGAGTGTCTGCACATTGTGCAAAAATGGTTTGATAATTTTGTCAGACATGAAAAGGACTGTGTCTAAAGCTGCCAAAATTCAGAACTAAAGCAAAAGTTCTCTTTCATAATCTCAGACACTTCATAGTGAGGTGTACATACTGTGCACTCTACCAAAGTCAAAATATATTTTGTTTATATGCAAAATCAGAATAAAAGGGTTTTGCATACAAGTGACTCAACTGCTCCATTTGTACAGCCATGTCTGATCAATTCTTAAAACTGGTTTTAAACCAATTCATTCCTGAAAAAAGAAGGACAGCAGCCTGTGGCTATTACAGTTTTGGAGGTCTGTACTAGTTAAGTAACAACACAGCTCTATAAAGCAGCTACACTTCTGTGCACGTGGCTATGTTAATAAGCAACTCACACGTTCATAAATTATGGTGTTAACACCAACTGATAACATTTCTTACTTAAGTTTTTTATGGCATTTGCTTTTCTGATGTTAACACACAACATGTATAATACAGCTATGAATCTAGGAAGTTGCATAATTCTGTATTAATATGTATACAAAACGTACATGTAGTGCAAACATATGTTCCCTTTCACTCACTTTTTCTTTCTTGTATATGCTTAACCTGTTCTCATTTTTGTATTAATGTTTGAGAGTTCTTAAAACAGAAACTTGGCCCATCAGGCGTATATTGTCTTGACTTTGAAATATTGTACACAATTTGCTAATGTTTTCACATGCAGATTGTAATAATAGTCTATATTGCGGTATGTATTCTATGCCCTGCATATATTAGAAAAACATTAAATGAGCACATGGCCGTGCCTTCGTTGAAGGTTGGGCGTCGGGCTGGCACGGCGGCACTGTAAAAATCTACTGCCAATCATTAATGGACTGGAGTTTGGCTGTGGCGACCCCTAACTGGGAAAAGCCGAAAGAAGAAGCTATGAATCTATTACCCTCTACTGTACTGAAACACAGACTATTTTTTTACTCAGCAAATTAATAAAATTTGATGCATACATTTTCACTAGAACATCGAAAGCCCATAACACTGAAATTCAAGACATTAAGACCAAAATCTTGAAAATTCAAAACACTGAATCAAAACATTGAATCCCATAACACTGAAAAAACAAAGGAAACCAACATTTAATATATGCCAGCACAACTACACACAGAAACAAATAAAAAACAAACCATATTACACTTCTTCAAATATAAGTGGGGGGTTCACACTACACTAAGATGTGTTATGTTGCAGTATAGCAAGTAAGAAGGGAACATGACTGAAGTTACCTATGAAACTTCGGTAAGTATCAGACAGATATATAGTAATAGGTAATGTTTTAACAGTGAATTAGTGTTAATAACAGAAGGTTGAGGATATTTTTTTACAATTTAAATATGCAGTCATGAAGCGAAGAATGGTATGTTTGCTGTTTTTGCTCTGTGTAGTGCGACCTCAGAGTTGATATATTTAAGGAGCAGGGAATGTGGGGGGTGCAGGGGTGCTTGCCCCCTGCTTATATTTGGAAATTGTAATATGGTGTGTTTTTTGTTTCTGTATGTAGTTGTGCTGGCATATATTAAATGTTGGTTTCCCATGTTTTTTTTTTTTTACAGAGACAGACTATGATGGAGAGTTTCTAGTTCCAACCCTATTGGTACTTTGTTCCCTGCCCCAAATAAATCAATACAAACTATGGACAGTTCTTAAATTTAATTGGTGTTTGGACCCTTTGAAGAAAATAGCAGTTCATTAGGATTTTCGAGTAATTTAAAATTAAAATAAATGCCCAACAGCTGCAGGTACTCATTGTCCAAGGTGGTTGATGGACAATGTAGTAAGCATTTCCAAGTTAAGATTAGTGCTGAAAATTTGTATTGGGATCAGTCATACCTATGTTAACTTTCTTCATCTGCTCACCTCAAAGTAAGATCAATGCTTACTTTCTGTAAAAGGTTTTCCATTGGTGGAAGAGCTGAAATAGATGTTTCAGTACGATGTTAAGTTCGAGTTTCAAGGAGATGAGTAATGAGAAAAAATACACACCCCACCCCCTTGGACTTGACAACAGTAACAGTTTTATCATCTTCCAAAACATCATTACATGTTTATCACCTAAAAACAGTACTTCTCACTGAAAACACTTTTGTCTAATTTATGGAAGTTTTGGTATTACATTTTAAACAAGGATTAAACAGTGTCTCCTAAGTGGGTACCTATACAGCAGTCCTCCTCTCTCTACCCCAGAGGGAACACCAGAAGTTTATTTCTCCTTTCTGAAAAGCAATGCCATGGGCATTTACTTCTGTACTGAGACAGAAGTGCAAGTAGTTTACCAGGAACAGTTACTCCTTAGTACATCCACTCTTCTCTTCTTGCAGGAAACCTAACTGGGGAATGCAAGTAGAGACAGAGAATATGCATTACACTAAAAGACATACCGGTATCAGGCACTAACAGTATATGTAGTGACAGCACAAGCTACGAGGTCTGCAATCCAGAATAAATGAAGATGCACAGAAACAATATGGGAAACAGCGAGGTGGTGAAGTGGTTAAATCACTGCATCATAGCTCTGGAGCTTAAGGTTCAAATCTGACCTCAACTGTGTCAAATAGGCTTGTGAGGCCTACAACACTCCATGAACTATGGGAATTAAAAATTATACTCAAACATGGTCCAAATTGCCTTGTTTAAGCAAAGCTGTTTGCCAATACATACGGGAAGTGGAAAAGATGGAAAATATGTGAAAGAACAAGAACAGATCTTGTGCTGGACTCTGTGCCAGGTTAAAAGCTAATCCATACAGGCCTGTAATCCCATCCTTGCTACTGGCCAATGCTTGCTCCTTGGATAGCAAACTAGATTACATAAAACTGGAGTTAACCACTCATAGCAAGGTGAGAAACAGCTGTGTACTTGCGTTTCCTGAGACAGGATTAAACAATAATATAAATGATAATGTAAGCCCTTCTGCATAGACTGCACTATTTAGAGCAGACAGAAACCAGGCACTCTTCAGAAAATCAAGGGGAGGGAGTGTCTGCATCTGTGTGAACAATAACTGGTGCACCAACTGTGAGTTGGTTACTAAAGACTGCTCCAAAAACATTGTTTATGTCATTGAAATGCAGACCTTTCTACCTACCAAGGGAGTTCAATGGTGTGAGCATCACAGTGGTGTATATTCCCTCCAGTGCCAATACCAACAAGGCGCTGAATACTCTCTACCACTCATTGAGCTACAAAACCAGAACCCGGAGTTTGCTCACGTAAGAGCAGGTGATTTTTAATGAAGCGAATCTTAAAACAGTTCTACCTCATTACTTCCATGTGGTCTTTGCAACAAGGGGAGAGAACATCCCGGACAAGGTCTACACCAGTGCCAAGCTAGCATATAAGGCAATACCTTATCCATGTCTGGGTAACTTAGATCATCTCTCCATTACGCTACTACCAGCACATAGGCCATTTTTAATCAGAGGAAAGTCATCCACAACAGAAATAAGGGTATGGCCAGAGGGAGCAGTCTCAGCACTCCAGGACTGCTTCAAAAACACGGACTGGAATATATTCAAGGAGGCGGCTACTATGGACCAGAAAATTAACCTGGATGAGTAAACAGAGTCCGTGACGGTCTATATATCAAAGTGTGTGTATGATGTGATAGTCAACAAGAGCATCATCATACGAGCGAATCAGAAACCCTGGGTCACAAGTGGAGTGTACGAGCTCTTGAAGGCACACAATGCTGCCTTTAAGTCTAAAGACAAATATGTCCTTAGGGAAGCCAGAGTGAAACTAAGTAGAGGAATACGAGAGGCTAACCAGGCCTATGGACAGAAAATTCAGGGTCACTTATTGGACCGGAGAGACTCCAGGCGTTTGTGGCAAAGGTATACAATCTATATCAGACTACAGGCCCCTACCTTCTCAATGTGATAAGGAGTTTCTCAATAAGCTCAACAGCTACGTCAGCAGGTTCAAGAAGGGAAACTATACAACGGCAATGAAACTGCCCACCAACCAAGAAGATGAAGTGCTCTGCCTTCACCCAGTGCATGTTCAAAGGCTTCTGGGCCAGGTAAACCCAAGAAAGGCAGCTGGTCCTGAAAATATTCTGGGGAGGGGGGCACAGGGACTTTGCTGACCAATTAACTACTGTTCTCACCAACCTGTTCAACATCTCTCTGCATCAAGCCATGTACCAAAGTGCTTCAGGAATACAACCATTATACCACTGCCCAAGAAGTCTCCACCCTCAAGCCTGAATGACTACCGCACAGTAGCTCTCACCTCCACTGTAATGAAGTGCTTTGAGAGATTGGTCAGAGACTACTACTTAACATCAACTTTTCCTGCAACACTGGACCCACTCTAATTTGCTTATAGATCCAATCCCTCTACGGGCAGATGCCATCTCACTGGCACTTCACTTATCCTTGGCACACCCGGAGAACAAAAACCGCTATGTCCGCATGTTATTTATTGACTTCAGCTCGGCCTTCAACAAGGTCATCCCCCAACATCTGATTGAGAAACTGGTCCATCTAGGTATTAGCCCTCATTTATGCAACTGGATTCTAGACTTTCTTACTGAAAGACCACAAAAGGTATGCGTAGGCAACAACACCTCGATGAGCATCACACTGAACACTGGAGTACCTCAAGGATGCGTCCTGAGTACACTGATGTTCACCATGCTGGCACATGACTGCATCGCTAGGTACAACACAAACCACATTATAAAGTTTGCGGATGACACTACAGTGGTGGGTCTCATCAGCAAGGGTGATTAAAAATCCTACAGAGAGGAGGTGAACCAACTGATTGGCTGGTGTAACAACAACTTGGCTCACAATGTGAATAAAACAAAGAAGATAACAGCAGACTTTAGAAAGAGATGCAAGACTCATTCTCCACTCACAATCAAAGGAGAAAAGTACAGTTTTGTACCTACCATAAATGTAGATGTTCGAGTGTTCACCCTGCTGCAGTCATCACACTTGGGTTATCCTGCCGTCAGGCGGTCCCGCAAGTCGGCCCGAATTCCAAAGTCTTGGTCCGACGTCGGTTGCTGTCAGTTCTTCCCTTTCGTCAGTGCGCCAGGGGTATACAAGAGGCATCCAATGCCATTTTCTTCAGTTTTTCTTGCCCTGGATGTCAGGTGTACATACATATGGCTATATAAAAATAAAACAAAACCCTTAGGTACAAGCAAATACACCACAGAGGTAGTATAGGATAAAGTGGTAGTGATAAGTTTAGCTAGTTCAGAAGGGATGGAGGGAGGGTAACCTGGACTGCAGCGGGGTGAACACTCAAACATCTACATTTATGGTAGGTACAAAACTGTACTATGTTCATCGTGTTACCCTGCTGCAGTCATCATACTTGGGTTGAATCCCAAAGCTAAGGAGGGGAGGTGGAGTCAAACAGGATTAGAAGAAGCTAGTAGGCCCTGCAAAACTGCAGTGGCAAAACCAGCTCTAGTCTTAAGAGTAAAGAGGTAAGTGATAGTGTTTGCTGAAGGTGTGCACTGAACTCCAAGTAGCAGCTTCCAGAATATCCTTGGTTGGCACTCCCCTGAGAAAGGCTGCTGATGTAACTGTAGCCCTGGTAGAGTGGGACCTAATGTTAGTAGGTACTGGTTTCCCATGATGTGTGTAGCAGAAACGTATGCAATGTCCTATCCATTTAGAAATGGTCTGTTTTGAGATAGCTTTTCCTTGTGATCCTGTAGCATAGGCTACAATGAGCTGGTCAGTTTTTCTGAAAGCCTTAGTTTTATCCAAATAGTAACGTAATTGCCTAACGTAATTGCCTGTGAATGTCCAAAGAGTGCAGGAGTCTTTCTCCTTTGTTCTGGGGATTTGGGAAGAAGGTGGGCAAGTGAATGGTTTGGTTTAGGGCCACACTGGATACCACCTTTGGCATAAAGGAAGGATTAGTTCGTAGAGAAACTCTGTCTTGATGGAAAATGAGGAAAGGTTCCACTGCCATTAGTGCCTGTAGCTCTGAGACTCATCTAGCTGAGGTTATTGCTAGTAGTAGGGCAGTTTTCCATGAAAGAAATTTTAAATCAGTTGAGAAAGCTGGTTCAAAGGGCAGCAGTGTAAGTTTTTCCAGGACAAAGTTGAGATCCCAAGTAGGTGTTGGAGCTCTCCTTGGCGGTCTTAGCCCCTCTGAGGTACTGTTAAGAGTGGATGTGAAAATAAAGGAGGATCCATGCTGTAATGAGCTGAAATTGCTGAGGCGTGGATCTTAATAGATGAAAAGGAAAGACCTTTGTGTAACATCTCAGTTAAATATTGCAGAATCTGAGGAATGTTCGGCTCCAAGGGATTTTGGCCTTTAGCCTGGTTCCAGGCGCAAAATCTTTTCCATTTGTCTGAATAGGTTTTCCTGGTGCTGGGCCTCCTGGCCTCCAGAATGACATCCATAACAGCTTTGGATAAAGGTGTTGGCTGGTTGTTTAGGTAATTTGCCATGCAGCCAGGTTTAAAGTCTTGAGCTGGCTGTGTAGAATCAGATTGTCTCGCTGAGTGAGCAGGTGAGGAATTTGTGGCAAAATCCATGGTGGGCCCTGGGCCATGTTCCTTAAAACTGGATACCAATGTTGGCGTGGCCAGTCTGGCACAACGAGAATCATTTGGGGCCTCTCTAACCTGACTTTCAGCAGTACCTTTGCTAGAAGAGGCAGTGGAGGGAAGGCATATACTGTTAAAGTTTTCCAAATGAATGAGAGGGAGTCCACTTTCCAAGCTAATGGATGGAAGGTCCTTGTGCAAAATTTTTGAAGTTGGTGGTTGTGGGGGCTTGCAAACAGATCTATGTCTGGGCATCCCCATTTTTGAGCTATCATTGCAAATACTTGTGGATCTAGTTTCCATTCGTGTGGATCCATGATGTTTCTGCTTAGGTCGTCTGCCAATGTGTTTTTCTTTCCTGGCAGGAATTGTGCTTGTAATTGAACCTGGTAAGACAGTGCAGTGTTCCACAAGGTCATTGCTTGCCTGCATAGAGGGTAGGAATGTGTGCCCCCTTGCTTGTTTATGTACCACATAACTGTGTTGCTGTCTGTCCTTATTAGTAGTTGTCCTGGGTGTAGAAGGTCCTTGAAAGCTGTTAGGGCATTCTGCACTTCTAGCATTTCTTTTTGATCGATATGCAGGTGTCTCTGATCTGTAGCCCATTTGCCCTGAATGCACTGTCCTGCCATGTGTGCTCCCCAGGCATAGTCCGATGCATCTGTTGTCATAGTTTGCCTGGCTGCGGGTAAGGTGAAAGGCTGACCCTTGTTGAGGTGACATGCCTGTGCCCACCATAGAAACTCCTGTTGAAGGCAGGGAATGAGTGGAATCATTGTTTCCAAGCTGTGGCTGTGCTGAGTCCATACACTTTTCAGGTACCACTGTAATTTCCTCATATGCAGTTTTGCAAATGGTATTAGTAGTATGCAAGATGCCATGAATCCCAAGGCCTGCAGAATTTTTCTTGCAGGGAGTTGGGTCTTTGTTGCCATTATTTTGAAATATTGAAACAGCTGTCATTTGTCTGGCGTGAGATAAGCCATCTGGGCTGTTGTATTCAAGCTGGCACCCAGGAATATTATGTTTTGTGAGGGCACTAGTTTTGATTTCTTTTCATTTACTGTGTACCCTAGGCAACTTAGAAGGTGTTTGACAAATGCCAGATACTGTAAAAGAATGTCCTTGCTTTCTGCTTGAATAAGACAGTCGTCCAGGTATGGGTATATTTGAATTCCTCTGTCTGCAGTATGCAATTACTGGTGCCAGGCATTTTGTGAAGACCCTGGGCACAGTAGATAAGCCAAAGGGCAGTGCAGAGAATTGATAATGCATTGAACCTGCAATGAAGCGGAGGTATCTTCTGCAATTTTGTCTGATAGGGACATGTAGGTATGCCTCCTCGAGGTCCAAAGTGACTAGCCAAGCATTCTTTCCCAGCATGGGAAGAAGCTGCTGTAGTGTTAGCATCTTGAATTTTGGTACTTGCAGATAGGTGTTCAGAATTGAAAGATCCAGAATGAGTCTCCATGCTTTGTCCTTTCTTGGAACTAAAGAATCCTTGTCCTTGCTCCTGTGTAGGTACCTGTTGAATGGCTCTCATGTTCATGAGAGCTGTAATTTGTTTTTGTGCCTCTGCCCATTGATTTGGTGGCAGGTTTGGCATTCCTTTGATCCTTGGTAAGGTATGAAAGTGGAATCTGTATCCTTGAGAGACAATGTTTAGAACCCATTTGTCTTTTGTGATGATGTGCCAGTTGTCTGCAGAAAATGCTAGTTTTCCTCACAAGGGTGTTGCCATGAGAGATTTACTTGGTAGTTTGAGGATAGAGTCATTGTGTCTGCCTTCTGCTAGCTTGGGGCCTGTCTTCTCCTCCTTTCTGGGTAGCAGAACCCCATTGGCAAGGTTTGTAAGGGCCCTGTGACTGACCTCTGCCCCTTGGGCATCTGTATTTGCCCCTCTGTGATCTGTCTGAAGCTGGAAAGGACCAATTTTTTGTTGGCCAATTTCTGCTGATGCGAGGGGGTTGTTGTACCTGCAAGAAATCCTTGACCGTTTGCATAGATTTAGCCTTATCCTCCATTTTCTTTAAGACCTCTTCTGCTTTGACACCAAATAATACATCCTGTTGTAAAGGTGCATCTAATAATTTTGTTTTAACATGGTCAGGGAGGGTTTCCCTCTTTTAACCAAGCATGTCTACGAATGACAGAGCCAGTAACAGCTGCTCTACAGGAAGCTTCCAGTGAATCAAATCAGCATTGTAAAGTATGCTTGCCCACCTGTTCAGCTGCATGCAACAGATCCTGCATTTCCTTGAATTCAGGCTGTTCTGAATGTGTGCTCATTTTTTGTTTTAATTGAGACATCAGAAATTGTTGATATTTCAACATGTGAAACTGGCAATTTAATGCTCTCATAGCCAGAGTTGCAGAGGTGTATATTTTCTTTCCCCATCTATCTAGGGCTCTGGAATCTCTTTCAGAGGGCACAGGATTTTTAGCCATAGAAGCTTTTGCTCCCTTAGGACCCTGGGAAATGGTTTCTGGGTCAGCTACAGGGCTTTTATAAAGGAATTTGTGTGAGTCAGGTACTCTGTAGTATCTGTCTGGTTTGGCTGGAGCAGGAGGTAGAGAGTCTGGATTTAAACTAGACTCCAAGTAGACATCATCCACAATATCTAAAACAGGAGGGATAGCAAGAGGTCTGTGCTGGGGTAATAAAAGGAACTCACTGAGCCTTTTCTTAGAATCTGAGTAATCCTGGCCTTCCCAGTGGAAATGTTCCCTCATGGTATGTAATGTTTCCCCAAAGGAGTAGTCTTCAGGGGGAGATGCTGAGGGAATAGTCTTCAGCATCAGAATCCTCATAAGGTGGAAAAGTGTAATCCTGTTCCTCAGAAGAATCTGAGGAGAGGGAAACCTAGTCAGAGGATGTGTAATCCTCCTCTTGTCTTGGTCTTTTATCAGGAGGGGGATAGGAACCCCTGATAAGGGTAATTAAATCTTCAGCCATCTTAAGCATCTGTTTCTTAGGCATGGGGCCTTGACCTGTAGACTGATTAACAGTTTTCTTAGGTTTTAAAGGAGTTTTAAACTTAGCATAAGATTTAATGGTGAGTGTAGTCGGTCTGAAGACACCTTCTGCAACCGAAGGTGTTTCCTCTGCACCGGTGAGTAATTCTGCTCTGGTGTCGGTAGATGGCTGCATCGGCCTAGTAGACGCCACTTGGGAGTCGACAGCTGTCTGGGGTTCCAGATCTGCGGTCAGGGGCTGCGTAGGTGCCTCACTGAAAACCAGAGAACCGGCGATAGGCCCAGCTGAGGCCATGGGGTCTGGCTTATTCCTAGGCTGCCTGTCTTATCCTTGCATTTTTTATGAATTGCGGTCATCGGCTGCTCCGACGGCATGATATAATTAAATTTCCTACCAAAGTAATGCCGTGCGAAGTCAAAACGGCGTTTGATAGTGCGTTTATTAAACCTAGTGCAAAACTGACAACCTGTGACGTCGTGGTCTGGGCCTAGGCAAGGAATACAATAGGAATGGAAGTCCTTATGAGGTATGTGCTTCCCACAAGAAATGCAATTGTTAACTTTTTCTGACATCGGACTGAGGCAAGAAAATGTTCCCCAACGGGGTACTTAGCTTTATTGAAGACTTCGGACTGAAATTCAAATCGAAAATCTCAGGTGTCGGCAGACCGGCACTTGCGAACTGCTTCTGCTTCGGGCACCGCGCGGCAAGAAAGACTGAAGAAAATGGCATCGGATGCCTCATATACCCCTGGCGCACTGACGTCAGGGAAGAAGCGACAGCAACCGATGCCGGACCAAGACTTTGGAATTCGGGCTGACTGTGGGACCGCCTAATGGCAGGATAACCCAAGTGTGATGACTGCAGCAGGGTAACACGATAAACATCAGTGGAAAGGGTGAAGAGCACCAAGTTCCTGGAGCTGCATATTGCTGAAGGCTTGACAATGTGATTAGTGCTTATTGACCAAGACAAGAAGGCCCAACTGCGTCTACACTTTCTAAGAAGGTTGAGGAGAGCAAAACTACCATCTTCAGTTCTCACAACCTTTTACAGGGGTACAACTGAAAGCATCCTGACTAGTAATCTCACAGTGTGGTATGGAAACTGCATGGTTTCAGATCGCAAGTCTCCAGAAGATGGTGAAAGGGGCAGAGAGAATTATCAGGTCCACACTCACATCTATCCAGGACTTTCACTCAGTGCCTCAGCAGAGCCGTGAAAATAATCAACGACTGCACTTGCCCTGCCCATGGTCTGTTCTTGCATTTGTCTTCAGGCAGGAGATACCCTAGCTTGTGTTGCAAAACTACCAGATCTAACAGAAGCTTTTTTCCACAAGCCATCAGACTTCTGAACTCCAGTAATAACATACACCATTCTGGTAAACTAGGTATGGAGTTACAACGCTAAAGTAATTCACAGACATATGCAATAATTCTACAAAAGTATAACCTTATGCCTTTATGTGCAATAGCAATGATGCCAAGTTAGCATTCCGTGCAATTTTTGAAATATGTCCGATTCTGATCTGTACAATATATTTATTATCTGTACAATACTTTGGGTACTGACAAGGACATTTAAGTGGAATAGTCTTGGTGCATGTCATTGTACTTGTTACTGCACTGCGTAAATGTCTTACTTTAGTTACTGTTGGATTAGCATTAGTATATGTGTTATTGATGTATTAATATTATCAGCATATGTTGTATGCACAAGGAGTTCAAAGTAATGCAATTTCGTTTAGTTGCACTGTTGTGCAGTCTGAATGACAATTAACTTCACTTTGACTTTTAACTTTGAAAACTCACTGCTTCTGTGGAATTTTGCATGTTCTCCTTGTGAATGCAAGGGCTTTTTCTGGGCACCCCAGTTTCCTCCTAATTCGTAAAAATATGATGGGCTACTCGCAACTTTTAAGTGTCCATTTGTGCTGAACTTTCCCCTGTCCTTCTGGTTTGGCTTATGGCTAAAAAGGGTCTGTGATAGAGAAATTCACTTATTCAGGTAACAAATGCCCTCCTGTATTTCCTGCACTTCAAACTGGTTTAGGTCATTATACATGACAGAAGACTGTCCAAACCCAGCAGATGTTATTTCATAAGACTAGGAATCACAGATTGATTTTCTTAGTAGTTAAAGGGCCACTGGATATTCAAAACTTGCGCACACGCTGCTGTTTTCTGAGCTTCCTAGTCTCTTATCCAACTGCTCTACTCCAAACAGAAGGGAAAACAGCATATTAAGAGAAAACAGTCTTCTCCCCCACCATAATCCATGAAAACACATCCTCAGTAATGAGAAACAAGGACTTGGAACAGTGTGATCATTAACTTGTTGCCAGAATACTTCCTCAGTAATGTAGCATATTATGGACTGCATTTTGTCATTTTAAGGAGAGGCAATGGGCGGTACTTTAATGCCAAGGCCTCAAAGGTCAGTAAGGTCAAACAGCATTCCTTTGTTCTTACCAGAATACGATCCTGGAATAAAGGCACAAATCAAGTTTTTAAAACTCCCAGGCAGACTTTATCTTTATTAGAGACACCAAAGTTGTAGTGAAATTTATAATAGGCAAAATTCAAACTCGTCACGTTTTCACATTCCAAAACATTGGAACACAGACCTGATGTGATACAAAGATCTCCACATAAACCTCTCTTGCCTTCCTTGCCTTGCTTAATAAGTCAAAGTGCTAGAAAGGATGTAGGTGTTAGTTCATTCCACCTCTGCGCTGCTTTATTAATCAGATTCAGCTAACTGACCAAGTGCAGGTAGTTTAGTGCAGAGAATTAACCCTATGAGCTGCCAATGAGCTTCATCCTAGTATAAGGTTCAAATTTCCTCGACATCCATTTGCCTACCACGTGACTATGAGCAACATACTTTACCAGACAGTGCTCCGAGGTCACCAGTGAAAGAAGGCTTGTGCCTAGTAGGTTTACCCAGTCAAAGAGTAAAAAAAAACAACTAGGAAGGGAGGGAAAGTAGTGACTGTCCAATTGTCAGCTCACCAGTCCCACGATAGGGGGATTGTCTTATGTCCAAATACCTAACAGGATGGCCACACAGTTGCTTTGAGGACTTGGGATGCATTATACTTGGCTTTCCAAAGACCGTTTCCTAATCCAAACCTGGGGCAAGGGCAGGGCAGTATTATTTATTTATTTATTGACTGACATTTCTTGGCCAGCAAAGTCCCCTGGGGTCAGAGGCCCATTTTCAGTGGAGGCCCCCAACACAGCAGATACTCCACAAAAAAATACAAAGTTAATACAAAAATGTATATACATTAAAATGGTAAAGAGGCACTGATATGATGTGAATTTTTTGAAGCACAGTGAAATAACATACAATAAAGATACTTAAGGTTACGTAAAGATACTTAAACTACTTACAGTAGTGCTTATCACTATGGTACAGTACTGAGCTGTCTCCATGGTGCACATGGATGATGCCCTCACTGTGACCCAGATGACCAGGATCAGGTGCTGGAAAAGCTCACTGCAGAGCATGGTAGGGAGCAGCCAATGCTGACTCACCTATCCTGGGGATGGGGTGTGGAAGTCTGGTCCCCTGTATGTCTGACACCTAGGAGGCAAGATCTATTAGCAGGTAGCTGAAGGTCTGAAGAAAAGTTCTCAGCCAAGCAGTGTGTGTGCTGGAAATAAATGCCCGAGAGAAAGGAGGTATGCAACATATATGCCTACACTGCAGGAGTCCTGTTAATCCCAGCTCTAGTGGTAGTAATGGAACTCGGACAAAGCAGAAAATGATGGGTGTCCATACAATGGTTTCTGCCTCTGTATATAGTTTGTGCAGGGAAAATGATGGTTTAAAGACAAGCAGGTGGAATGGCTAGTCTGCATGACCTCACTGGAGGTTAACCAATCTTCTTGCTGTAACTGGAGACATCATGGCCACAGCTTAAAATAAAGCTTTCCTTCACTGCCACAGAGCACCCTTCAGACATTGCACAGGCAGCCCTCAGATTAGCTACACAGACCTTCAACCACATTAGCTTTACAGGTCTGAAGGAATCAACTACTATAATAAAAATAAATGGGCAGTACATTCTTTATGGTGTCTATTTTATAAGCAAAAAATGTATTTCAAACCCAATCTGGAATAACCTGCAAAAAAACCCTGTGGGCTCTCAAATGTGTTCACAGCACCATTTTACTCAGCTTTCAGAGAATTTTTTTTTTAACAGTCAAAAAGACCCAAGAACAATTTTACAGGGAATTTTGACTGACTGATTCTGGTTTTGGTCATTCAAACTCCAGAATGTGGTACGACAAATATCAGACTGTTATCTGGACATAGCCAGATGGCATACAATGAACTGTCAGGGTACCCATCACTTTTGCTCCAAAAGAATTCATTCTGATCAGGCATTAACTAATGTCATAGGTACATAGTTTAGTACTAGGCTAACTATGCAAGCCATTTTAAGCCTAGCCAGTTATCCCTTGTGAGACTCAAACCCTGCACCTTGGGTTTGTAAGGCAAACAAACACCTTATCCATTAAGCCACCCTCATCTGAAAGGGCAGTGATTATGATCTGAAGTGAGACTGTGCATCCCACTAGGGCACTTTTACAATACAGCCAATGCTCAAAACGGATAAATAAAACTGAAAAGACTTCACATCCAATACTTCAGAACAGGGGTTAATAGAAGAAGACACAAGCCTTACAGCGAGTTCCTATCTAGATCAACCATGTTTTAATATAACAAAATGGGTTGAGGGGCTTTAATTATGATGCATACAAGCACTGAATGGGTGTGCCTTCGTTGAAGGTTGGGCGTCGGGCTGGCAACTCGACACCATAAAAAACAACTGCCAATCATTAGCGGACCCGAGTTCTGCTGTGGCGACCCCTAACCGGGAAAAGCCGAATGACAAACAACAACAAGCACCTCTTAACCTCCCTTACATTTAAGTTCTATTCATTTATACGTTGAATGCTGAAGCAAATAATCTTTCCCCTTCTATCTACATCTGAAAAGGAACAAACATGCTACCTTAGACTGATCAATTAAAAAAATATCCAGAAAAGTAAACCTAGCCAGCCACACAAAATGTAACAGGACATAAAAATGAGGTTAGAAATCTTTGGAAAAATAAGGAAACCACAAATGAAACCCAACCACTGCATAATATGCAAGAGCAAAGAAATAAATAACTTGAAATTCAGCCTTACTGTCTTGTGTCTAGGTACTGCACAACTCTGAAAGAAAAGCCCTCCAAATGGGATCTAAATTAAATGTGCACTAGTAACTGGACATATTAATGGTTAGAATTGAAAATAAACTGCAGGAAGTTTGTACAGGCAGGGAAGTCTGATAAAATACTCCAAAGATAACAATACTCAAATGTGGTTTTAATTGCAATTTACTTGGCCACCATAAGGCCTGTCATATTTATGGCACTGATAAAATAATAAGCAGAGGAAGCAGGAATTTAGACGCATCAAACTCCAGAAACAATTGAACAGGGAGTGGCAGTGGTTAAGTTATTAAAAGTACAAAATGAAAAGTGGTTCTATAAAATGCTACTACATTAAGCAGAAAGTACAGTTTTGTACCTACCATAAATGTAGATGTTCGAGGATCCACATTGCTGCAGTCCTTACTATTGGGTAGTCCGCTGTCCAGTCGGCCCGAATACCAGAGTATATGGCTGACGTCGGTCAGGGCGCATTAGACTGACGTCAGTACGTCAGGGTACTAATGCGCATGACCGACGTCATATCCTCAGTCTTTTCTTGCCCCAGATGTCAGAAGATCCTAAAAAGACAAGGCCCAAAATACCTGCACCAAAAATATGTACAATATATACAAAAATATACAAAATATCAGCATATAACCTCACCTACACAACCACCCCTAAACACAGAGGGAAGGAGGGAGGGTAATTCTGCAGCAATGTGGATCCTCGAACATCTACATTTATGGTAGGTACAAAACTGTACTATGTTCTTCGTTCCACATTGCTGCAGTCCTTACTATTGGGTAGAATCCCAAAGCAGAGGTAAGGGAGGCTGGCAAATCATAAAGAAGTAGGAGCTGACAACATGCCTTGCAAAACAGCTGTGGCAAAACCAGCCCTAGACTTAGAGTAGATAGGAAGGTGATAATGCTTAGAGAAAGTATGCACTGAACTCCAAGTAGCTGCCTCCAAAATATCCTTAGTTGCCACCCCCCTTAGAAATGCTGTTGAAGTGGCAGTAGCCCTAGTGGAATGAGGCCTAATCCCAGCTGGAATCACCTTGCCATGATGGGAATAACAAAATGCAATGCAAAACCCAATCCACCTAGAAATAGTTTGTTTTGACACAGGCTTGCCCTCTGCGAACTCAAAGCAAAAGAAACAAACAACTGCTGAGACTGCCTAAAATCCTTAGTCCTGCTTAAATAATAACGCAATTGCCTGTGTACATCTAAAGTGTGCAAAATCTTTTCCCCTTTATTTTGGGGTCTGCATAAAAAGTAGGCAAATGAATAGTTTGGTTTAAAGCCACACTAGAAACCACCTTAGGCATAAAGGAAGGATTAGTGCGTAATGATACCCTATCCTTATGGAAAATCAAAGGGCTCTACTGCCATAAGGGCCTGCAACTCAGACACCCTTCTTGCAGAAGTAATAGCCAACAGAAAAGCAGTCTTCCATGACAAGTATTTCAATTCAGCAGTAGCCGCAGGCTCAAAAGGTTGTAGAGTAAGTTTTTCCAACACAAAATTGAGATCCCAAGCAGGAGTAGGAGCTCGGGTCTTATATTCTTTGCCCCTCTAAGAAACTGCTTGAACAAAGGATGCGAAAACAATGGTGGGTCACAATCATAGTGAGCTGAAATTGCTGCAGCATGAATCTTAATGGAAGAGAAGGACAAACCTTTGTCCAATAACTCAGTAAGATATTGAAGAGCCACACTCAAATTAGGCTCAGAAATCTCCAAATTCTTTGCTGTACTCCAAAATAAAATCTCTTCCATTTTTCATGTACACTTTCCTTGTACTAGGTCTTCTAGCTTCCATAATCACATTTAAAACTTGTTGAGGAAGTTGAGACCTGCTGTGTTTCAACACAGAATATGCCAGGCTGTTAGATGAAGAGAGTGAAGCTTGACATTGAGCAGATGACCGTCCTTCTGAGATAACAGATGAGGAATCAAAGGTAAAGGCCATGGAGGCTTCCTTACCAGACTCCTTAGTAGTGGGTACCAGTGTTGCCGAGGCCAATCTGGAGCTATCAAAATCATTCTTGGCTTGTCTTGTCTGACTTTTAATAGCACCTTTGGAAGAAGAGGCAGAGGTGGAAAGGCATACACATGAAGGTTTTTCCAACTGAAAGACAGAGCATCCACTTTCCAAGCTGTGTGATGAAACCCCTTTGTGCAAAACTTTGGCAGCTGGTGGTTTAGTGGAGAAGCGAACAGATCTATGTCTGGAGTTCCCCATGACACTGTCAATTTCTGAAATACATGAAGATCCAGTTTCCACTCGTGGGGATCCATGATTTGTCTGCTTAACACATCTGCTAAGGAGTTCTGTGCTCCCGGCAGAAACCTTGCCTGAAGAGTTAGTTGCAAGCTTAGCGCAGTCTCCCATAAAATCATTGCTTGCCTGCATAGAGGATAAGAATGTGTTCCCCCTTGCTTGTTAGAATCAACACCTGCCCTGGAAGAAGTAACTCCTTGAAAGCCATTAATGCAAACTGGACTGCTAACATCTCCTTCATGTTGATATGTAGATGCTGTAGTCTGGCAGGCCACTTGTCTTGTATCCACTTTCCATTTAGATGAGCTCCCCAAGCAATGTCCGAGGCATCTGTCGTTAAAATCTGACTCGCCTCTGGCCGGGTCACAGAGAGTCCCTTGTTTAGGTGACATTCCTGAGCCCACCACAAAAATTCTTTTTGAAGGCAAGGTATTATTTGAATGACAGTGTCCAAATCCTGGCAGTGCTGTGTCCATACATTTTTGAGATACCATTGTAGCTTCCTCATATGCAGTTTGGCATTGGGAAGCACCAGAATACAAGATGCCATGAACCCTAATGCTTGAAGGACTGTCCTTGCAGTCAGCACGGACTGATGAGATAGTTGATGGAAGTAAAGTGATAGACTCTTTTGTTTGTCCGGGGTTAAAAGGCCATCTGGGCTGCTGTATTCAGTCTCACACCCAGAAAGCACATGTCTTGAGAGGGTACTAGACTGGACTTTATTTCGCTCACAGAATACCCTAGGCATCTTAGCACTGCTATAACATATTCCAGATGCTGTAGAAGGTCTTCCTTTTCTTGAGCCAGAATCAGGCAGTCGTCCAAGTAAGGATAGATTTGAATTCCTTTTAGCCTGAAGTAAGCTATCACTGGAGCCAGAACCTTTGTGAATACTCTGGGCGCAGTAGATAAGCCAAAGGGCAATGCAGAGAACTGATAATGAGAATTTTCAGCTCGAAAACGCAGATACTTCCTGCAACTTAGTCTTATAGGCACATGAAGGTAAGCTTCCTTGAGATCTAAAGTTACCATCCAGTGATCTTTGCCCAGCAGAGGTAAAAGCTGTTGTAACGTCAACATTTTGAACTTGTTCAGACACATGAACTAAATCCAGCAACTCTTTACACTCAATACCTTCCGCCAAAGCATCCACCTTAGATTTCAGTTGTGAAAGGAGATAATTTTGATATTTAAGCATGTGAAACTGACAATTCAACGCCCTCATGGCTAAAGTGGAAGAAGTATACACTTTCTTTCCCCATCTATCCAAAGCCCTTGCCTCTTTATCAGTGGGAACAGGGTTTTTAACCACAGAGGCCTTAACACCTTTAGGTCCCTGAGAAACAGTTTCCGGGTCTGCCCTAGGACTCTTAAAAGATACTTATGAGCTTCAGGCACCCTATAGTACCTATCAGGTTTAACAGGAGCAGGAGGCAAAGAATCAGGGTTCAGGGAAGCCTCTGCAAAACATCTTCCACCACATTCAACACAGGAGGTATAGCTAAGGGCCTATGCTGGGGCAAAAACAAGAATTCCCTAAGCCTTTTCCTGGAATCAGAGTAATCCTGGCCTTCCCATTTAAAGTGCTCCCTCATGGAATGCAGAGTCTCTGAAAATGAGAAATCCTCAGGAGGAGAAGCTGTAGGAGTGGAATCATCCACATCAGAATCAGAATAAGGAGGATACTCCTGCAAATCTTCCAGAAGACTCAGAAGCCTCTGAACACTGTTCAAAACTATCAAACTCGGTTCCACCCTAGGCCTCTTATCAGGAGGGGCATAGAACCTCTAATCATAGTAATCAAATCTTCTGCCATTTTAAGCATATGTTTCTTAGGCACAGAACCTGAAATGCTAGGAGAAGCCCCCACTGAAGCTGAACTTGGCCTACCTCTCAAAGATGTTTTGGCAACAGAAGGAGAGGCTCTAACTACCTTGGGAAGAGAGGGAAGAACAGTTACCTGAGAAGCCCCCTCAGCCTGGCCTACCTCCTGAGAAGGCACATCCTGTAACAGTAAAGTCTCTGCCTGAGACTCCAAAGAAACTCCTGGCAAAACCTCTGGCTCCACTGAGTTTTCTAAAGAACCGGCGTCCGGGACTGCCGGTTCATCAACCCTAGGCTTATTTTGTCCTTGCGCTTCTTGGACGAAGCGGCGCCGGAGCATCCGACGGCATTTTATAATTGCAACGCTTCCCAAACACTAACCTGGCACAGTCTAACCGCCTCTTAATAGTGCGTTTGTTAAACCTAGCACAAGAGCGGCATCCAACAACCCCGTGCTCAGGCCCTAAACAAGGTATACACAAGGTATGGTAATCCCTATGAGGTATCTGTTTCCCACAAGAAATACAGTTATTCACTTTTTCTGACATCCGGTTAAATACTGAGGCAAGAAAAACCAAAATGTTCCCCAACGGGTACTTAGCCAACTCTGATTCGGTTTGAAACTCCGGCTTCGGAAATATTTCAGAACGCCAACCTGCACTCGCAAAACTGCTTCTGCATCGGACCATGCGGCAAAAAAGACTGAGGATATGACGTCGGTCATGCGCATTAGTACCCTGACGTGCGTCGGCATCTAATGCGCCCTGACCGACGTCAGCCATATACTCTGGTATTCGGGCCGACTGGACAGCGGACTACCCAATAGTAAGGACTGCAGCAATGTGGAACGAAGAAAATCTAACAAAATAGAGAAGGCATAAACAGAGGACAGACTTTAAAAGGATCAGTGAAAAGGTATTTAATGAGGTATTTCAGTACAATAGTATTTGCACCATAATAGTCTTACCCACATGAATACTAAAAAACAGGTGTTCTTTAGACGCTTTTATTTCAGGTTTCCGGCTTTCCTTCTGGAGTGTCTGACACTTCAAAAGTATGTTTTCCTTTGGCAAATGTGCTTGGTTTTTACTTCCAACACAAATATTACATACAATTCTGACAATCAACAACTTCCATAAGTAAGTAAACTAAAGATAATGATTATTGTTTAAATGGAAAACAATATTGCGATTTCTGTCCATGAAGCAAACAAGTCTGATAGGTTGTGACATTCTGGTATCAAAGGAGTATATATTTCTTACATAAAACACTACAAAAAAATGCTAACTCCTACAATGCAAATGTACTGATTTTTTAAAGCTGCAACAGCAGCCTATCACAAAAAGCTACTACAATTTTTTCTATTGATTTTCCCCCAAAGACCCTTATTAAAGATATTAAATTGCACACACACCGTTAACAAGTCCCTCAATAATTGATTATCCAACATTTATTATTCATTTATATATTTATATGTATGCGTGAGTACATGTGCATGCACACAAAACACGTTCATAGAAACATACATTACGTTTTCAGATAAGCCTTAACAAAGCTGCAAGGTCAAAGACAATCCCTGCAACCAATGGGTGCAAGGAATTGAAACCTGGACAGAAAACAGGTTTATCTCAGAAAGCACTCTCAAGTCTCACCCAAGAACACAAGATATATCTAGACTCTAATTCACCCACTCTACAAAGTAAAGTATTTAAACCAAGGCTAAATTCGTCACATAAATAAATCATTTGGTAAAAACTGAAATAAAGACCCAGTCAAGCTAGACTCTTCACGGTGTATAACCTTGCACTTTTTTGTAATGAAGGCTCATGGGATATATACATACGATACCTTAAGGACATACAAGTGTTTCATCTACATGGCTTTTGAATGCCCATGATTTTTTTTCTTAGTATTTTTTTGGCCTCACCAGTACATCACAAGTATTACTGTAACTTGCAATTTCTCTTTGAAATGGATGGAAACAGAAGCAGAAAGAGAAAAAAAATGGAGGACAAACAGGCTATGCACAAAAAAGTGCCCCAGATGACAAATGAACCATAGAACATCTTGCAGTGAGACAGCAATGCTGTGGACTGAACCACTACATCACCCATGCTCAACTATCAGTTTTATCAAAAAATAGTGCCTCAAATAAGTCCCGACAACTAGTCCTAAAAATTAGTTTTAAATCACCCAAGAGCATGTTTTTTCCTTTGGTTACTTTTATTTTACTAATAGTGTGTTTTACTACAGTGTTTCATTTGGAACTACTTTTACTTTAGTTTTACTAAAGAGTGTCCATGTTGAAGAAGCCTTAGCTTCATACAAGTACTAGGCAATTGGTCTGCAGACCATTTCAAGCCTAGCTAAAAAAAAGCTGCCCATTCATTTATCTAGGCTTACTTTGAAGGTGGCAAGGGTCCTACTTTGACATGTAGTGCAAGTTTGTTCCAGAGTTGAGGGATAGATTATCAAATCAGCATGTCTTACTTACCTCCTGAAGAAGGTTTACTCGCTTTAACAAGAGTATTTGCTGTACCATTACTTCCATGCAAGAAAAGGAGACCAAAAAGCACAGGATCTTTGATAGCGTGAAAGGCTAGTCCATGGAGGAGTCTGTAAGAGATGGAGTATAGAGAAAGGGCAGCCAGTCTCTCATGATAACCAAGAATTTTGAGGCCACTGATCTTTTTAGCTATGAATCTCCGAGGTCTCTCAAGTAGAGTGATATGTTTAGAAAAATACATGCCAGAAGGCACATTGTATTCAATAATGGGTCTTATACGAGAAAAGAGGAATTAAGACTTCTTTGGATCTAGTGGAGATGCCTTTAAAATCAGATGGGCTACGCAAAAGGCCTTACAAGCTACTGTGGGGACATGTTGGTTAAATAAGGAATCAACAAGAGTAGCCAGATTCCTTACAACAGTGTCTGATTGGAGGGGTGCATTCCTATATGGTTTAGTTGACTAAAATTAACTAAGCTACATTTTTTTACATTTAATTTGAGACCATTATCCTTGTACCAACGTTAACATGGTCTAAACCTTGTTGGAGTAATTGCAAATCAGCTTAAGACTGAACAACACACAATTCACAGCTGTCTGCAACCTTAATTAACCATAGGGCAGAACCATGGGCCTGAAGGTCTGGGAAACACATGCCATACAGGAGAGGGCCCAAAACCGAGCCCTGTGGTACACCACTCACTGGTAAGTGTGAACAGTGCTTTACAACTACATCTGCAGTTTAATTTTGTCTACTGAACAGTCGTAAAGGCCAGCACTTCACCTGTCACTGTGTTTCAAGGGTGGGACTCTACCAAGTGATGCAAATCAATAGTTTCTTTTATGTCCAACAATAAAACAAACAAACATCAGTGGCATTGCGGTCAATTAACATAGCCCAAAAATGCACTGTGGTTTCATTTTATTTTGCATTTACTGACCAGGGAAGTTTGGCTGGGTACCAAGGTCCCTTTTTCAGAGGTGGCTCTGGGAGAAAAGCTCCAGTACAAATAAAATATTTTAAGTTGCATATCAACAATCTCAGAATACAATTAAAATACTTTTTACAATGTCAAAATAGTTAGTAACTATACATACAGCAGTAAGGCTAAATATACTAATTACATTATATACAGATAAATTGCTATTCAGTAGGACAGATGTCACAGTACTGAGTAATTCACAAAGGGTGGAAAGAAAAAGTGGTAAAACAAGAGTTAAGAAATGCACAGGTAGAAGGTGGGGGTGGGTGATGAGAATGTGATAGTTGGTAACAGAGTTGAAGACAGCAGACATATAACAGAAGAGGAGGAAGAAGCAAATATGTTGAACTTTTCCTGGAGATGCACAGCTACAGAACCAGGATGTTGAGAGGTGTTTTCTTACATGTGTTTTGAATGCCTGTTGGTTTTCAAGAAGCCCGAGAGCATTCCAGAGGGTAGCTACAGAGTTTGAGTATAAGGAGGCTCCTGATGCATTCTGGGCTTTTGTGAAGGAGAGGAGGATGCATTTTGGGTTTTTGTGATAGAGGATGTAGTGTTGAAGCATGCATTTTAGCCTACTGGCTTTGATTTGTTAATTCCATCATTGCTGAAACCATTACCATGAATCAGCAGGACACATACTAGATAGAGTCTTGCAAACATGACAGATTAAAAAAACAAACAAAAAAAAAACAAATGTGTGCACGCGCACACACACACACACACACACACACACACACACATATATATATATATATATATATATATATGCATACAGTAATGAAAGCATGTATTTTTCAGGACAAAGAGTAAATACAGAGCAGGGTATGTATAATGAATGAAATAAAGCGGTACAACCCTGTACAAAAAGCCGGCAGCACACAGAAATTCTAACCACTGTAGTTCAATCCCAACTCTTTAGACAGAGCAGATCCATTGATATATACATGACTGTCAGCATGCACTTCAAGAGGTTATGCTGACTGCAGCAGTAAAATCAAGAGTGACACTCATGTGTACCAGTGTCATCAGAAAGAAGTAGACATACATGTGATAAAAGTTTTTTTCAGAAGAAATGAAGACTTAAGTTTTAAAAGCAACCCATTAAATCACTATACGGATGAAAAAAAAATGTTCAACCCTGTATGGTCTTCATTTGTATGGTTCCTGGTCTTTGAAACATGCAACACACTAGGATTTGCATAATAAAGATAAATTCAGAAAGATTAAACATTGTGAAGAAAATGTTTATCTTATTTATTCTTTTATTCTACAAAACTCCCTTTATCCAATTTCATTGTCAGAGGGGAGCCACAGCCTATCCTGGTACTTGTACAAGGCAGAGAAACTAATGCTGGACATGACACCAGGCCATCAAAAGATACACACACACACTTTGTACAGCACACAGACCCATGAGCAACTTGGATGACTGTCAATTAATCTATGGCACAGTTAAGGCTACAGCAGTAAACTCGCACATCCAGTAAAAAGCCATGGGGAGACAGGGAGGGCATGCACATTCTGTAGAGAAGGCAACCTGGCTAACAAGTGTAGTGGGAGACTAAGTGGCACAAGATAGTGACACTATCTGCTGTGGCACTGTGCATGCAACTTACTGCAGTGGGGATATTTGTTCAGGCAGCAATTTATATGGATGTCAGCACCCCCCATGTGAATGCACTACTACCTTCCATACAATCTTTACAGTAATCCTTATGAAGACTTATGCAAATGTGGTAGCATGACTTGCAGAACTGCATAATTTTTTTTGCTCCCTTTTTCCATCACTTTTACTGGCCCAGCATCCCAGTGCTCCATATCCATGCCAGGACTACTAGCTCTCTCATGCCTCCCACACTTATTTCTGGTATTGCTGGAGCTGATTGTGGAGCTAAGTGCATTCCATGGGCTTGTTGCGTCTAGTCTTCAGTCTGGGAGGGGTTTACTTTATAATCTACTTGCTTCCCCCTTCCTTTGCAGCAAAGTGGTTTTGTCCAACACAACATGCGTTGTGGACAAAAGGTATATCACCCCATCACTGCAGCAGCTCAGCCAGGCCCAATTCCCATCTCATGGACCACACCTCCTACAGTGACAGCCTCAGCCTCCACCAAGGATAATCACAAAGAGACACCCACATACTGTCCTCCCCCGTGGATAGGCATGCCCATTCCTCCCTGCCACTCAGTCATTCGCCTGAGCCGCTAATCAAACCCAATTCACTTGGCTGTAGCCAGTGCTTTATCCCTTTGTTTCACCAGAACTACATGAATTTTTACAAAATGCAACTGGAAAAAATTAAAACAGAGGAACAGTTCACCTACTTATAACAATTCAGCTAGGTACACTACACGTCCTTCAGCTGATCATTATCAGGAGTGACTGGGCTGACTGCATAGTATTTCAACAGCAAAACTACATGGTGACAGATGTAACTGCTGAAAGGCAAGATACTCATGTAGCAGCAGAGCATTAAAACAAGATATAATGTATAAACGCTGTATGTAACAAAGTGGATGAACTGAGCTACAAGATATAATGTATAAATGCTGTATGTAACAAAGGGGATGAACTGAGCTGCAACATATAATGTATAAACGCTGTATGTAACAAAGTGGATGAACTGAGCTACAAGATATAATGTATAAATGCTGTATGTAACAAAGTGGATGAACTGAGCTACAAGATATAATGTATAAATGCTGTATGTAACAAAGTGGATGAACTGAGCTACAAGATATAATGTATAAATGCTGTATGTAACAAAGGGGATGAACTGAGTTGCAACATATAATGTATAATCGCTGTATGTAACAAAGTGGATGAACTGAGCTACAAGATATAATGTATAAATGCTGTATGTAATAAAGTGGATGAACTGAGCTACAAGATATAATGTATAAATGCTGTATGCAACAAAGTGGATGAACTGAGCTACAAGATATAATGTATAAATGCTGTATGTAACAAAGTGGATGAACTGAGCTACAAGATATAATGTATAAATGCTGTATGTAATAAAGTGGATGAACTGAGCTACAAGAGATAATGTATAAACGCTGTATGTAACAAAGTGGATGAGCTGAGCTTTCAAGCGGTTGCTAAGTGCTAACTGTACTCTTAAGAGTGAAGCTTAAGACTGCATAATACTTCATTAAGCTGCTCAAAGCCTTCTTTAATTACAAAAGCAGATTTAGCTTACTGTTTTTATACTGCATGGTTATGCACGCTGCAAGACAAAAGATGAAAACAGACAAATGACTGCACTACAAATTTACTACTCTGTACTATCCTCCTAATAGAGACCCCAGAATGTAACAAGCTGAGCAACACGTCGACATTGTAAAACTACAAGATGACAACCATGACATTATCCTTTGAGAGGGGTGTACATTACTAACTCTAACGACCGTTACAGTTGTGTTTGTGTGTGTTGCTGCACATGATAGTAAGTCTACATCCTGTGCAGACTCCGAAAACAGGAGTGAAGGCTGGAATGTAAGGAGGGAATCCCATCTTTCAGGCGAAATATAAGCTTTAAGTCCGAGATGACTGATGTGCCTTTTTGTCAGATCAGCAAATTTCTCCATAGGTTTTACAAATATGCTCTGAAAGAAACTCTGACAATAATAAGCTTAGTGTGGTTATGTTGTTTACACATTTTGACTATAAGAGTGCTACAACTTCAAACAACAAAGCAGCAAGTTTGTATCTATTATGCCATGTAAAAAGCAAAGTGTGCCTTACCCTCAACCAATTTTAGTTTTCAATTATATACAACTCATTTCTACATCAAAAGTGGCAAATCAGAATTTCTCTCTTATGGACCAGCAAAAACATGTTTTTCCAGTAAGCCAGTATAGAAAATGGTCAGCACTCTTAGAAAATGACTCATTACATCATGTTACTTTTCTACTTTTTGTCACAGTATACTAGACGGAAAAGCCTTGTGGTTAAGGCAAAGGTAATGAGCCATGAATGGGTTATATCCTGCATATACATCAAGATGGCTCCATTTCTGTGTCGAATTAATTTCAGCAAGATATTTAACCAGACCAAAGCTCCTGTGTCAGT